>NC_051176.1:137370733-137548233 GCF_013339695.2 Rhipicephalus sanguineus | reverse complement strand
TTTCTTAATTTCTATAATTACTGCCGTAATTAATGTTTGTACGCATCTCAAAATGCCCTCTCCCACAGTAAAGGTAACGCCGGAGGCAGCACGCAGATACCTCCTTTCTGTGATTTTTAAAAAAATACTGGACACATTTCTTGAAACACCCTGTATATCAAGTTAACAAAACGGCCGGAAGCGCACCAAAAGTGTCATGTAAATTAGGCCGTACGTGACATGCATGTCATGATTTGCATGTCAGGACCTGTCATTTATATTCTTCATACAGACATGTCACGCAACAATGATTCCAGTGAATGAAGCGACCGCGAGCGCTTCAAGACTGTATCTCAAGTAAGTCATGCTGTACAGGGCATGCACGTTATGATTTTCATGTTACCACTTGTCATTTATGTTCCTCATACAGTCAAGACGCGCAATACCAATTTTGGTGTATATCAAGCTGGCGAAACCATGCTTGACCATGCTGGACGCTATGCTGCCACACGATTACGACACTTTTCTTACACCTGACGCTGAGCAGCTTACTCAGTACGCCGGAGAAGCTAGCCAGTTGGCACGCCTGCACATCACGCAACAGCAATCTGCAGATGGACGCCGCTGTAATCTTCACCATCGACAAGTCGAATACCACCCGGGAGATTAAGTTTGCGTATGGACACCGGTTCGCCGCCAAGGGCTGTCCGAAAAGCTCCTGAGTCGCTACTTCGGGCCGTACAAAGTGGTGCGTCGCGTGAGTGATGTGAAGTATGAGGTTGTCCCAGATGGAACCATGTCGCCCCCGTCGCCCCCACGTGGAAAGCACCACACAGAGATTGGTCACGTTGTACGACTCAAGCCGTACTTCACGCGCTAGTGTGACTGTGCCTCGGCCCTATTATGTATTATTATTATTAAGTATTATTATTATTTTTTTCTTTAGTATGCCCACAATGTGCTCGTTTACTCTTTTCTGTCTATGTACGTCCACTTGCACGAGCATCGGGACGATGTTTTTTTCTTCAGCGGGGAAATGATGCCACCAGGTTAGGAAATGCGGCGAGCGCGAGCCCGCATCGAGCAAAAATAAACAAAGAAGTCGTTTGGGACACCGCGCGCTCTCGCTCGGTCTTTTTGGTTTTTTGCGCGGACATCTTTCTGAACCTGTGTCAGTCTCTCTGCCTGCGTGGTATTTCTTGCCCGAGGACGTTCTTTTCGCGCGTGACAGTATCGAGCTAGTGAAACGGCCGCGAGAGCACCATGAGCGTGGCATCTAAGTCATGCCGTACATGACATGCATGTCATGATTTTCATGATACTCTTGTCACGTCATACCAATTTTGGTATATACCAATTTAACGAAACGGCCGCGAAACACCAAGACTGTGGCATGTAAATCATGCCGTTCATAAAATGCATATCATGATTTTCGTGTTATGACCTGTCATTTATGTTCGTAATACAGTCGTGTCATGCCATACTAATTTTGGTATACATCCCATTAACGAAACGGCCACGAGACCACGAAGTCGTAGGTGGATAGATAGATAGATAGATAGATAGATAGATAGATAGATAGATAGATAGATAGATAGATAGATAGATAGATAGATAGATAGATAGATAGATAGATAGATAGATAGATAGATAGATAGATAGATAGATACGCTCAAGGTCGCAGAATCTCGCTAAGAAGTGCTTCGCATTAAAAAAAAGTTCTGCTAAAGGCTCGCTAGAACTCATTCATCTAAATCCTGCTCAAGCCGGCTCACTCGAGCTTCAACTCGCAATCATTGTAGTTGACCAGACTCACTTGTACCCAGATTCACCTAATTACACTCAGCCGAGCTCACTCAGACGCCGAATCATCAGAATCAGGGGCGTAGCCAGGGGGGGGGGGGTTGGGGGGTTTCAAACCCCCCCCCGAAATTTTTCAATTTTGCTTGCGTATATATACACGCTCACATACAAACGCACGCACGAACATACAAAAAGTATGGTTGAACCCCCTCCCCCCCCCCCCCCCGAAAAAAATTTCTGGCCACGCCCCTGACCAGAATGTTTCTCAGCCGGATTCAATCAGGCGCGAACTCACGGGTTGGTCTGAGTGAGCCTGAGCGATTTTGCCGACCTATGCTGGCGACTATATAGCTTCAACATGAGAAACATGTTAGGTAGTTGTTTTAGCGTGTTTGCACAGTTTGTCACACTATACGGGCAGAGTACAAAATTAGTGACGTGACATACATCTAGAAAAGTCACAGCATGAATTTGTAGCTGATTGTGAAGCGTTTCTGTGGACCTCTTGAAAATAACAGCAATACTTATGTGGTCGCCATTTTATCCTACAAGTATAACAACCGTCGTAATTGTATAAACTTAGTTTAGAGAGGGAGAGAAAGAGAAGAGGAAGGCAGTGAGTTTAACCAGAAGGTAGTATCCGGTATGCTATCCTGCACTGGGTTTTAGGAATAAGGGGTTGAACGAGAGAGAGAGAGAGAAAATAAATAATAAGGGGAAAAAACAATCACACACACACACACACACACACACACACACACACACACACACACACACACACACACACACACACACACACACACACACACACACACACACACACACACACACACACACACACACACACACACACACACACACACACACACACACACACACACACACACGCGCGCGCGCGCTAGAGCGTTCCTCTCAGAGGCGTTCTGACAGGCCAGTAGATCGCAGGAAGCCTATAGTAGCGCTTGTAAGGCCTTCCTCTGCGACGTTATGTCAGGACGATGGCGTAGTAGTCTTTCTTCTGATGCAGCCTGGTCGTCTAACTCGTTGAAAGCGTGACAAAGAGATTGTGTCTGTGTGCTATACTCCGGACAGTCGCGCAGAACATGTCGAATTGTTTCTTCGTCGCCGCAGTGCTCACAGGCGGCGGTGTCGGCCATCTCTATGCGGAACGCATACGCATGGGTAAACAAGACGCCCAGCCATAATCTAGACAGAACGGTAGCGTCACCGCGGCGAAGTCGTGATGGGATTATCGGTAATGAACGGGCCGATCCAGCTGCCCGTTAAGCCCATACAGAGGACCGCGACCTGTCGATACCTTTTTCTAGGACAGACGCTGCTCGTAAGCTCCGTATGCTCGCTCGCCAATGCACCACTTCAAATTGGAATGAGCCACATTTCATGCATGCACGACTCCACTCCCTTGGTCCCACGTTAAACCTAGTTAAATTTGTAATTACAGAAGGTGCTGTGCAGTAGGCCACACTTACAGGTATAAACCCTTGCCTAAAAAATAAAAAAAAATGGGGAAGCTTGCACTAAGCCGCGCAAGTCTTGAAACAGCAAAACTGGACGATTATGAAGAGTAATCTGGTTGTTTCTATAGGTTGCTTCTAGTCTGGTCGTTGCTGTAGGCTTTAGCTAGGTAATGCTAGGTTGTTTCTACGTTGATTCTCAGCGCACAGAGGTTCGACTTAAACTACAGACAGTCACAGACACGACACGGATGTCCAAACTGATGAGCCAGAACCTCACGCTGAAACCAAGCGTTCGCATCTCTTATAGATGCACGGGCACGTCGTTGTTGGCGCAGGCCTTCCATCGCTTCGTGGTCTTCTCGCAGTCGCCGTCGCCTTTCCCTTACAACTAGCATTCTCTCGTGGTACTGTTGCGACCGGGTATTTGGATCCATCCCATCGCGGCAACCAGGTTGTTGCTACGATAGGGCAGCGTCGTAACCGGACTCCGTTTGGTAGCGTAGTCGAGTCTCCGGGTTGAGGAACTGATGCTAGCAGGTTGGGAAAACAATAACAAGTTTACTGGCACTTTTTGAACACTCAATTACATAGTGACAAGGTAAGACTTCCGCGACGAGCGAATTGGATGAGCCTGTTACCGAGGGCTCAGAGCCCCATTTCTCACTTAGCACCATCGCTTTAACCCCTCAGGCTGGCTCCTCCTTCTTGATGACAACCAATCACACACACGACACCACCCACCATGGCGCAGCCCATTTCACTGGTCTGAGGGGTGGTTGCACTCTTGAAACAGCAAGGGTCCGGCGGTCGACGGCACGCTTGTGGGGGAAGCAGGGCAACAGGTTCCTCGGGCTTGTTCCTCGGACTCTTCTCCGAAGGGCAGAAAAGAGTCTGCGGCGACTCCTGTCAAAACATACAGGTCAGGTCGTCTCGGCAGCACACCAATCCAAATCCAGGTGACCCATTGTCGGTCGCTTCCCGTCCCGGGGAATCCGTTTCTAGGAAGGATGCAGGTCTTCTAGCAGTGTGAGAACGCATTGCCTGTCTATTCTCATGGTCAGCGCGTCGCCACCAATTGTCAGTCATAACAGTACGTACTCGGGGTCTTCGGCTCGCCGGCGTTGCTTCGCAACCATTTGTTGAGTTGCCGTCTGCGTTTTTAGTGTACCAGTGGTGAATAGTTGGATTTAACCAATTTCTGTGACACATGACAGTTTTTTGGTTCGACGGACAAGGAACGATTTGCTAAACAGCTTCGCTGTTAAGAACAGCGTCTAAGATCATGGTACAGGAAGCACAGCATATAAAGACGGCCGCCTCCAAGTGTTCTACCACAGAGTCACGCCATTGCTTGAATCTGCTTCTGAAAAAAAACATTACATGAATGTCTTGTAGTCGGAGGAGTCTCCATAACGCATGTAATATTGCGTGGCAGAAGCGTAAGTCGCGCCAGGCGTCAAAACTTGTGAATTGCGCAACGAGTGGGTGTTTTAAAGGCCCACTCATTACAACGCGCTCAGATATATTTAATCATCATCATCATCAGCAAAAGCACCAACAAAGTGAGGAGCTGCGTAGGTTCGCCTGTTGCCTTACTGACGCGTAGTGGGCCCTTCGATGATTCGCAAAAGGAAGAATGATGGCGTAGTGGGCATTGCGCAACTGCACTTGCAGTAGGCATTCTAGGATAGTTTGAAACGGCCAATGTTACGCCCACACACGTTCGTTTCCTTGCGACAAGGTTGAGCCTGGCACCGAGAACCGAAGCTAGGCTAGCAGTTGAGAAGGCGATGCGCAGGGGGCCCGATTACGCTATCGCGTTCTACTCTTGAAGGCGAAGCTCATGCTTCCTTGAAGTTTTTATGCTTTTGCATCACCCTATAGCTTTCGTCGTAACATTAACCATGTGCAGCGTCTCACGCATGCCAAATTTCAATGCTCGCACCTAAGACATTCAACCGCAGATAAAAAAACCTGCATGGCGGCGATTATTCGCGCAACGCGTTCTCATGGAAACAATAGCCATGGGGGGCCTACATTTAAGTCGGTGGTCCTGCTCTTCATGAAAATATACACACATTAACGATGCCGATGAATCATTTTGCGAGGCATTTTAATGTCATATGTGTTGTTGCCTGTTGGTACATCAGCGGGACGCCCTGCCTCTTCCTGAATTGGCTAGATATGTACGTTTCGTTCCTCTCCATGTAATGTCGCGTGTTAGTTGGATATTTACACGTTGATTATTTCTAATTGAAAGTATCGATGTCATATCTGGAAGGAGCGTCCTTGTTCTTTAAAATATTGCACGAACAAAATGAATTGAGGAAATAAACCTGACAGGTTGGCATATTCAATTCACCACGTATTTCAGCACTACGATTTATGGCCTATATATGTCATATTTAAAATATGCAGGGTGTTTCAAGAAAGTCTCCGAAAATTCTGAAATGTAAGAGAAGTGCGATATTTGCTCGTTGTCTTCATAATTACTCTTTCTGTAGCGGCAGACATCTTAAGATGGGTAAAGACATCATTTAGGAAAGTAATTAAATAATTAAATTACACTTTTAATCGGTGCAGACAGGCGCTCGGGTGAAATGGGAGAATTGAAGTCTTTCATGCGAAAAGCCCAGTGCAGCTTTGAGATTTCGAAAAAGCCACCTCTAGTAGTTATACTGTGTAGTAATAAAATTCAGACTTGTACACGTTACAGAAAATACGTAACCAATTACAATTGCAATTACACAGATGTAATCGATTACTTTTGCGTTACTTTCCTTCGAAACTTTATTGTCGTAACACAATAACGGAAGTTTGCTCAAATTATAACAATCTACTGTGGCTTGCATGTAGAGAGAAGGCTGGAAGCTTGCGTGAAGGCTGGGAGGCTTACTGTGGTTTCTGTGATATAATTTGACACGTTGGTAACTTTCAACAAGACTCAGAACAGTAGCGCAATGAATGGCGACAGGTAAAGACGGGACACAACGCTGTGTCCCGTTTTTACCTGTCGCCGTCAGTGTGATTCCTTGCGCTACCGTTCTGAGTTATGCACTACCAGCTAGTTCATCAGTCTGTCCTGTTGAATTTCAACAGGAGATGTTTTTCAAGGTTGTCGTCGCTGATTCTTCCACGTTTCCTCGTAAAGCGGCCAGCTGCTACACTGAACGCTCTCTCAATGCATGCGCCGGAGGGAAGGGCGGTATTAACGCAGGAACACCTTGCGCACCATCTCGTAGTTGCGCAGTGCTTCGATGCTAGTGTCTATTTCGTCTATGTAGCGTCGCGCTTCGCTGTTGCTGGCGCTCGGGTAAGGCGTTGCAGGTAAGGCCAAGGAAAAGGTGAAAAAATAGGCTCTGTAGGGACTCCCCGTCTGACAGGACGGGGGGTCCCTAAAGAGCGGTCCCATATTTTTCGGGACGAGAACTGCTGTAGAAGACTAGTTACAACTTGAATTAAGAAAAAACAATTGATTACCTGTAATAAATTAAGAGAAAATGTAATTGAATTACTCAAGACGCTACAGTTTCGAAATAGTAATCGAATATATTGCAAAATTACAAGAAAATGTAATTGAATACAAGTCATCGATTACTTGTAACGCGTAACGTACAACTCGACCAACTTCACAGGTGGAATTCGACCAACTTCACAGGCGAAACCGCAACCGAAGCGCTGATGAGCACAACTAGCAGACGACCAAGTGTTCATGAGGACAATTACAGAGATTTTAATTCTTCTGCATTCGTTAACGTATGTGCGCCACGCGCGCTGTAGTCGCAAGCGATGCCCACACACCCACTAAAGAAATTTGGTGTATGGTTCGTATAACGACGCTCACTCTTTCTGGACGTCTCGGAAGAATATGGCACTTGCGCTGTTCAGCGTTTCAGTTTCTGTTTTGCTTGTGAATTTGGTCAAATTTTTTACTCCGCCATAATGATTAGAGCCCGCTTTTTTCCTAAATTTCAAAGTGGCACTTGCCTCTTCGCATGAAGGACTTGAACTCTCCCATTCGACCCGGCCACCTGCCTCCTCTAACTAAAAAGCTAAGTTTTAAATTTCTTTCATTGCTGTCATTCGTGCTCGCGGGTCTCATTTTTCTGCGTCCGCGGGCGCAAAGAAATGCTGCCCTCGAAGGTGCGCCGGACACATCCGAATTTGTATTCACTGTTTCCGAATAACTGACGCTCTCTCGATCGTGGCCTTGTTGACGATCAGCCGTTTGTGACATGGAAGTCTGATCTAGTATCGTAGTCACTTGCCATTTCGCGTTGGCACATTTCATTGTTGCCTGGACGCGAACGCATGACCGTCGTTGTTGCTCGTAGCAACTGAAGTGCTGCGCTGTTAAGCACGTGGATGAAGGTCCGCTTCCTGGCATGGAGGAAGGGAAAAGTTAGGAGGGAGCCGTTGCGCAATGCTAAAGAAAGTTAGAAAAGCAGTACGTCAGGCATGCCAAGGGCCGCTTGCCCCCATTTGCCCGATAGACCGAGGGCTCCTGAATATTTAAAGGGCCCCTACACAACCTCTGGAAATACAAAGAACGAGCGTGTTATTTTCTCCTGACGTTTCCCGTCTTTTCGGCACAATTCGTGACGCCATCAGTCCCTTCACGTGAGGTCACGAGGAAATAAGCTCTCGATTGGTGCATATGTATACGAGGGATATCAGTTGCTAATTGTCTCCTACCCTGCTTTGCCATGCAGTCGCACGCCCGTTCTGCCTTAGTTATTCGTAAGGTTCTGGTAAGGGCTCTTAAGGGCTCTTAGTTATTTGTGAAGGTTCTGGTGTCGAAAAAGGATATATATTTTAAAGGGACCGACAACTAGGCAGAACGTACGATTAGATTCTGGTAGAAATGAAAAGGCCATGAAATATAATGACAGCTTCCAGCATCCTTTTCTCATTGTGAGTAGGATTTATATTTTTAAATCGTGCTAACGTAACGAAAACCGGTATGTCGCGCAGCCTAGCAGAATAGCCTTGAAGCAGGATTATGAAGACGGTCACTTTGCTGTACGTAGACTGATGCTGTCACGCGCGCCATAATTGGTCCTCAAAGTTAGAGTATGTATATTATTATCTATCCCCGCTTTGTTCTGTGCTGCCTACAAGGTTGCACGCTGAGAAGCGACGCTGCCTTCGCGGCCGCCAGTGGCCCATGTCCAGCCTTGGCACATGCGCGCGGAGTGGACGCATGCGCAGTAAACTGCCGCGGTTGAACACGAACCGCTCTCGCGCTCACTGTTTGCAGCATGTGTTGTCAAGTGTGTATAAGACTTCAAAAATTCTCGTTAAAAATGTTTGACGGTGTTTTCCACGTTACCATTCCGTGGCTAGACAATCTGACCAGTTAATTTTCCGTTGCGCTAAAGAAAATAGGTGCCCTAAAAATTGGTTGTCAGTCCCTTTAAGCTTTTCACGAAGCTTTCACTCGTACTTTAAGCGCAAAGATTTTTCATGAAGGCTCCTGTAGAGAGAGAGAGAGAGAGAGAGAGAGAAATGCTTTAATGAAAAGCTGGAGATGTTTGCCTGGCTATTCGCCTGACATGCTACTCCAGGTGCTGGGTGATGATTATGATATATACACTGATAACCACACACACATACATAGACTACACTGTTTACAAAGTTTCGGTCAGGCTTGTGGCCCGCAAGAAAGTCAGCAGCACTTTCGCTGCGCGTAACGCACAGGTGCTGTTTTGCCATAGGCCCAGAATGTGCCGCTGTTCTAAACACGAGTCCTGTTGAAGGTGCAAGGCCGCCTTCAGAGATCGTCTTTCTGTTGCGTATCGCCTGCATTCGCAGAGAACGTGTTTCAGGTCTTCTAAAACGTTACATTGAACGCACAACGGCGAGTCCGGCAGCTTGATTTTGTTCTTGAAGTAATGAGTGTAGGTGACGTTTAGTCTGATGCGGTGCAAGCATGTTTATTCTTGTCTGTTGAGACGAAGGCGCACGATGGATCAATTTGGTAAAGAGGCCCATACTGGTGACTGGCATCTGTCCAGAGGGATCGCTGGAAGCGTCAAGCATGTGCTGACAGGAGTGTAGCCGCGTCTTTTCTCGAGAAAAGTTTGTCAACCATTTCTCTCGAGGCGT
This sequence comes from Rhipicephalus sanguineus, assembly GCF_013339695.2. NCBI lineage: Eukaryota > Metazoa > Arthropoda > Arachnida > Ixodida > Ixodidae > Rhipicephalus > Rhipicephalus sanguineus. Next base: position 137,538,865 of record NC_051176.1, on the reverse strand, counting down.
CATGTCCAGTTTTGGCAGCGTCATCAGCCTGGACGTTGCCTTGTATTCCGCAGTGGGCAGGTATCCACTGTAGAACAATGCGGTGATTCAGTTCGCAGGCTTTCTTGCGTAGGCGTTTGATGTACATTACAAACTGTTCCTGCGTGCTTGGGGACTTTAGAGACTGCAGCGCCGATCTTGAGTCGGTGAAGATGACCCAAGACTCGGCTGTCTGGTCTACGATGAAATTAAAAGCAGCCCGTAGTGCAGCCAGTTCGGTGGCTGCAGCTGAAGTACGGTGACTGAGAGTGGCAGAAATGGTGACATTGGCAGACGGAATCCAGACCCCAATGGCAGATGACGTAGGCGTTACAGAGCCGTCAGTGTAAATATGACGGTGAGCCTTGTAGCTGTTTTCCATGTGATGTAGAGTGAAATATGTTAGTGCTGGTCCGGGTGTGCGCCTCTTGTTACTGAACCCAGGCACGAAAGTGACAATTGACCACGAAGGAATTTTCCACGATGGCTCCGCAGTCATCGATGCGCTTTGATAATGCAGCGGGAGTAAGCTCCGTACCACAGGACCGCTGTCTGAAGCAAGCGGATGACCTGGCACTCTGGTGGCATAGCGCAAGTGGACTCGAAGCTGCAGGAGCACTGGAGCTGATAGGCGTCTGCTTTCGGAAAGGGTTCCGATAATTGATGTATTTTTTGGTAGGCCAAGGGACACCCTCGGGGTTTTTTCTTGAGCACCAGTGAGTGCTTGTATGTTGGTTTGGAAAATGCCATGTAGCGCAGGAAGGCTGTATCGTAGAAGACCTTCGCAGAGAGCCGTGTACATTCGCAGCAGAGCGTTTACGGAGCAGCCCCCGGCGTTGCTTGATAACAAACGGAAGATGCGCGCGTATGAACCAATTTTTTCCTTTAATACTTGAACGTGGGGCGTCCACGTTATTAGTCTGTCGATTGTCACTCCCAGAAACTTATGACTTGGCACATAACGAATGGGAGAATCCGCTACCTTTAACATATAGCGCGAGACATCACGCCTAGTAAAAGCAACGGCGGCACATTTTTCTGGTGACATCGTTAGACCTCGTGCGAGGAATTTCTCGATCTCCTGTAGATCTACTCTCTTAAACTATAGGCTTTTTGAGCAGTTTGAGGGCAGACCACGTTAACTAAGTTGACGCCGCACTTAAGACGCCTTATGACTTTATTTTGTGCAGCCGCATAATTTATTCTGTTTATAAATACCGCCCTACGCCGTTTGTATAGATATACTCTCGTACGATTTTTCTCTTTGCCTTTCGAGCTGAATCCTGAGAGATGCGATTGTCGCTAGCTGGGCATACGCGGTTCAAAAGTTTGCTGTAGTGGGCCTTGAAATACGTTCGTATCATATACGAAGAAAAAAAAACAAGAAAAAAGAAAAAAGAACTTGATAAGGCGAAATACCTCACCCTTCAATATCCCTACACTTTGCGGGAAGAACGTTTCCCTTACGTTTGCGCAATGAGTCGCTCGGCGTTTCAGTCCGTCAAAAAGATTTCCTACGCCCTTCCGCGAATTCTGCACTGGAGATTTTTCAAGAAGCGGACGCCGCGCCGTAACTCTACGCCGTGGAACTCAATATCCGAGAACCGTGAGCGAGAATTCAGAAGTCACGGTGTCTGCTTCGTTTACGTAAAACGCTACACGAGCCGTGCTTCGATGTCGCCGTTCAAGGAACAGAAAAAAAGGAAATTTCGATAGCATTGCTGCGTGACGTTGTGCACATAAGCGCCATAGAAAGTCGTGAGGTATCATTTTATTTTTTGCCAAGAGAGAGATAGAGAGAGAGAAAGAGCAGAGGAAGGCAGGAAGGTTAAGCAAATTGACAGCGAGGCTAAGAGGTGGATGTTATGAGGCGAGAAACTACGGATGGGGGAGCATGTCCATTACGATGACTGATTAGTTTCTGTAATCAGAAAGCAAGCATCCATAACGGATGATTACCTTCTGCCGAGTAAGGGAACGTATGCGCAATTTCGTGTTTTGTCTTGAGGGAAAGCACGTTAGCTAAAATAGAGGCCGCAGTGAAAACACATTATTTTAAGTGCGGTGCACTTACGTCGTGTGGTGTCGTACGCTGTTGTATACTGTCGTCGCTTGGCGTAACGCAGGAAAAACCATGGCACGTATAAAAATAGAAGAAAAGAGGAAGCAAGCGAGAAATAGAAAGAGAGAGAAAGAGAGGGAAGAAATAAGAAAAAAAGGAGAAATGAGTAGAAATAAAGAGAGGAAAAGAGACAGGGAAAAGAGAAAAAAAAAAAGAAAGAGCGGAGGAAAGGAAGAGAAAATCGAAAAGAAACAAAGAAGGCTGCCCAGCTCCGCACCTCCGGCAGTCTTGACACCACTAGTGCGAAGCTGCCTTGTTATTTCGCTTTGTGCAGTCGCCTAATGTGTACTCTGTTAATAAAACCACCCTGCGTTGCCTGTGTAGATTTACTCCAGTACGACATTTTTTAAAATTGCCTCTCAATCTAGATCCCGAAATACATGGTCGTCGCCAGCTTGGTATACTTTCAAACGAAGGTGATTAGGGCCATTTATTTATAAAATAGGCCGAGGTTCACGGCGTTCAGCTCTCTCCACTATTAGTGGCAGTGGCCGAACTTTTCAGCGATAATAAACATTGAATCCGGCAGGCTAAGTGAGTAAACATGTACTCTTAGCTTATAGTGACCATCTAAATAATACTGCGTCTAAACTACCAATACCGATAAGATCCGTAGTGTTTTTCTTACCATTTTTTCGTGCGATAAACAATATAGCTCGAACTTAAACAGTGAATAGCATGTTAATTTATCGCTATAAATCACTTTTTTTTTATATGCCTCAAACTCTCGTAACACGTTCTGCGTGGTTCTCGGTCTCTTCAATGTACCGAGGTATCCTAGGATACCGAGAGTAACAAAGACAGATGATTCTATTACCTTTCGTTCGTGTTAAAGCATACCACTTCATGTGGCTGACTCCCTGAATCGGCAAAACTGCTTCATCGCAGCCCCTGGAAGCAAGTAGAAGCAAAGGGAGCGATACGAAACAATAGAATGTGTTTTAATGGGCTGTTGCCGCTCGTATTCGAAGGAGAATTTTAAGGCCTTCCGACTTTATTGATTGTGTAGTGGGCATCGGACATGCGATAGCACTGTACTGGACAGTGTGCTTCGGTCCGCAAAAAAGACGAAGAGACAGGGAAGCTCGGACGTCATATTAATATTGTCACGGGGTCGTGACGTCGACGAAGACAGCAGTCAGCACGTGCGAGATGAAACTGTTTATTTGGCCGAACTTGTGGCCGGGAAACTGATAGTCAAACTATAGCAATACACGCTGTACAATAATAGCGGCGAACGGGGCGTCGACCGTCGATCAACTGACAAGCAGTCAAGCGCGTCGGCTTTTATACAGGCGCTATCGAACTTTCCAGCGATATGGCTGTTGGCGGCGTTATCTCTCGACAAAGCTGGAACATTCTCGTGCGGCGCGTAATCTTAACGGATTGTTCCAAAACAATCGCGAAGCTTCCTACACATCACGGCGAGGCTTGCGCAGCGCGTTGCCCACAGTCTTTGTGGGTGAAGCTTCAACGCATGAAATAAAAGACTCGCGGCAATGCCCCCCTCTGAAAAAGCATCGTCCCGATGCTTAAAAACAGAACATGAATACATGCAATACTAAAGAAAACAAATAAAGAAAGCAAACATTAGAGTCCTCAGGTGCGTTAACGAGCATAGTACGGTTGCCGCGAGTCTGGTTTTTACATAAAAATAAAATTTCAGAAAAGAAAATATGCGCAGTCCTGACAGACAAGCGCAGTTTTTGTTGGAATATAGCGCTTGACTGTTCGCTTGGTCCTTCGGTCCCTCTATCTAAGCGCTGTAATTCGCCGATATGTTGTACCAACAAGCACAAACAGCCCCATTACTGAACCTCCAATCTTGCTTCCTCTGCTCGCTATGGGCGTGACGCGCTGCCCAGAGCGCTACGGATACGGTGGTCAACAGCCACTTTCATGCCACGTTTACCAGTTTTTGGAAGTACAGAACGCGAGGTTCTACTGCCAAATTCAAGGCATCGCGGTATGTCTGCTCTTGGGAGCTGCACTTCGGTGGAAATTTGGGAAAACATCATGCGTGTGTAGCATGAATTCTGTCAAGAAAGAAGCGAAGATCTGTGCCGAATAAGTACACTGCGCACTGGAACTCGCATACGCATTTGTGCTGCGCTGCCATTTTTGATCAAATGTGCCGCTGAAATACTATATATACATTGCATCAATACATGAGATTTGTTTAATGCGAATTAATTCAGAACTGTGGCCCGTAAAAGATAATGCAACTAATAAAAAAGTCACAGCTCCGCCGCAAGGGCGAAGAAATGAATGCAACAGCAACAAATGGAATGTTATACCAAGTAAGACTAGCAGCTAACTCCTTTAGCATCCGACCTGGCGTGACTCAACAAATTGCTGGCATAAGGAAACGCGGCCGCTGCAGCGAGTGAAACGACCTTCGTGCTGTCTATAGCTTCAACGCAAACTGAGCTGTGAGTAGACAGCATGTACCCCTTTGCAATTTTTTAATAATATTGCGCGAGCGTTGACCCATGGACATGGTGGCACCTAATAAGGCTAGAAGTAACAAGATTTCCTACATGATGCGCAAGCGCAGAGAGCACAGCCGTGCGTGAGCGCCGTCAGCTGCGCTGTTTGTTTAGATGCCTACGTACTATTAGTCTTATCTGTGTGAAGAGAAAGCAGGTGTGACACTGATCGTCGCATCACTGATCTCGCTGCTTCTCGTCGATATTAGAAACTACCATATCCTTGGGTCGATGCTCCTGCAATATTTTTAAAAATTATACCATATCCCACTAAAGGGTACCATGCGGGGATGGGAAGCAGCGCATCAGTCGACTTAAAGTTCCGTTCATACAGTGAATTCATGGTGTGCCCGAAGTGGAGCACACCATGAATTCACTGTAGTTGCTGTTGCTGTTCGCCATCACGTGATTGCTGAGAGAGTGTAAGGGGGAGCGGCCACAGCGTCTTACCCAGCCCCTTACACAGGCCCGAACGCGATAGCGCGTGCCAGCACGTTCTGACAAGGATACAATGCGTTGGTTCATCGCGCGTCTGCAGAATCTCGTTCCCCGACGCCATCACATGATTGCTGAGAGAGTGTAAGGGGGTGAGGCCGCAGCTTCTTACCAAGCCCCTTACACAGGCCCGAACGCGCTAGCGCGTGCCAGCACGCATGGTTTTGCCTGCGTTACGCCAAGCTAGGACAACATACGGCAGCCCGGGCCCCTAACGTGCTCTGCACGTATCATCATCAAGGCGGTCGAACAGCAAGAGGAGGGAGACTTCTCCTGGCGCGAGCGCACGCTCAGATACACTCACAGCGGCGCGGCTGCATCACGTGGGAGGTGAGCTTACGCCGCGGCTGCAGCGCGGGGCAGGAGAGGAGAGTAGGCGACCCAACACCTGCGCAAAGGAGGAGAGTGGGAGAGAGAGTAGGTGCATGCGCAGAGGAGCGCGGACACCACCGCCGGACACAGCCCCGAGCAAGAAGACGGCAGATGGCAGACGGACACAGCCCCGAGCAAGAAGACGGAAGACGGCCGGCGCGGTTCCTCTTCGCTTGAGCCCCGATCGTCGGCTGCCCTCGCACGCTTTTACTCGCACATCGAACATACGACGAGCGGGGCGATCTTATTGCCCTTGGACTTCATGCAGAACCCGAGGGCGACGGTAACAATGCGCCTGGAATGTCCATATAATTGCTATCGAAATAAAAAGAAAGAGCCGCTACTGCTTTTACCGCTGTCAGTGAGTATGGAGATTCTAGTGTGTGCACACGCGGCTGCCGTTGGACTGCAGGCAAAAACATAATTTACCGGCAAGTATGCATCTTCTGCAGAGGCAATCGGTGAATCATGCGAGTGCGTCTCCCTGGTTTTTGACTTCATGCGCAAGAGTTTTAATCATAAAGAGAAAACGATGTGGTCGCTATGTTTCGTTTGTTTTTAGTTCTTTGTTTACGAACAACGTATAATGGGGTGAAAGATCCAGTTATTGGCTATGTCACATCCATCGAATTTATTTCTCGTATCCTCTCGTCAAAGTGGTCCGCAGCAGTTCCTACTTCCTACCGCTCTCTGAGTTTTCATTCACTTCCGGGTGCCACTTCACGGTAAAAAATTTCCGTAATTCCTGTAAGTTTTTGCCGACGGCAGTTCTTAAAAAAAAACACCCTTCTAAGGGTTTCATGAAGACTAAACAGCATTTTTGCTTTGGCCTTCCGGGTAATTAGACGAGGCACGGGTGCACTCTGGACGAGATAAAACACAGCGTACTGTTGACTTATCGAGGTGCATTTGCAGGTCGTAAACAACAATATAACATTAGATGTGGAGCCTGGACGTACAACCAAAGCAAGCGAGACCGACTGTATACAGCCCCATGGCAGCGCAACTCAGAGTGTGCAGCTGCGGTATGTACTACCCAGCAAACTTCGTCTTCCGCCACAAGGTTGCAACACGGTGTGGTCGAAACTCCGCCGTTGCAGGTCCACAAGTTGTATGTTACAGCGCTATTGTCAAGTGATGGAAGCTTCATCGCAGGGTGCCTATGCCGGCAGGGTCTGTCGTGACGAAAGTGAAGCTTGCTGTAGCTTTCGTTCTCAAAAACTTTTGCCGCTAGTTATGCGGTGGGAACAAATTCATTAGTATAGCGTACACCACAGCACACCTCAAGCAAACGTATTTTTTTGTGCGAATAATTACTTCTTTCTTAATATAATTCCTGGCGCGGGAAAAACACTTATAGTATACACTATAACAGCTAGACAGAAACTACGGAGATTTGCTTAATCGCCTCTCGTTTAAAACAAGCGCCGAGAATTAAAGCTAAAGCACATTGATATGTCAGGATGATGACATCTTGTTCATGTTGGCAAATGACAGGCTTACGCCTAATCGCGGGTTCTCCTGGCTCGTTCTGTGCTCGAGACGCAGCCATTGCAGAAACGAGTATCCGATGGCGTATGTGACATTTACGCAATCCTTCCGGGAAATCTGGACATGTGGCGTTTGAGCATGCATAGCAGCTTCGATGGCATTACGATGCCCTTTAAGCAATTGCCGGTGATTATGACCATTTCCCGTAACTATCGACGACGCGTTTCCTATTACAGCGAAGCAGTATATGGCTAGGGGAAAGCAAAATTCGTCCGCCCTATGTACCCAACAGCGCGTATGCGCCACAACAATTGGGCAACCCCTATAATCACCGCTGCTCCACTAATTACCAAACACCAATTAACATTTCTGGACAGACGTGACCAATAACTGGGAAAGAGTTTAATGAACCGTCGGGAATAACCCAGTGATAAACATCGGGAGCGCACGCTTCAGCGTCGCTGGTAAGCCATCTGTACGGAGAGCTTGGGTGGGGATTTTCAGTAACGGAGCACCATGACGTTATGCTAAACAAAGCACATGATCAATATATTCATATCCCCTAAAGAAGACGAACGCCTCTCTAAGCGATCTTAAGTTAGCCCTGACAGGTGCGATTTGGTTCGATTCTATGTACGCAAACTTCCCCTCAATTCGTAAGCTACCTAAAAAAGGGGGTTTGCAAACAAAGTTTTTATGCCTGTAAACATCATAAAAAAAGAGCAAATAACGATCAAGGTAAGGGCCAGGCAAGGAAAGAGGAACAATAGCCTCTCGATTACTATTCAAGTCATGCTAGGAATTATTTGAGCTATTGTACTGGGATGAGACCAGGAGTGTATATCAGCGGCGAATATCACCGCAACCTACCCTTTGCAGACGAATTGGCCAGTAAAGCTGGAGATGATTTGTGACAAATGGTTCAGGACTTCAGCGAAGAATATATGAGAGAATGGTAGAAGGCCGATGTAATTTTCAATAGCATAGTAAGAGAACAAGAATTAATTATTGGGAGTTAGCCTCTAAAATGTGTGCTGGAGTCTGTGTAGGCGACGCCGTAAAACACACACACACACACACACACACACACACACACACACACACACACACACACACACACACACACACACACACACACACACACACACACACACACACACACACACACACACACACACACACACACACACACACACACACACACACACACACACACACACACACACACACACACACACACACACACACACACACACACACACACACACACACACACACACACACACACACACACACACACACACACACACACACACACACACACACACACACACACACACACACACACACACACACACACACACACAAAGCAAAACCTCGGAAAACATAAAAATGGGTGGGAGCTCATAAGGCAGCCATTGTCAAATAATTGCCGGCCATTTATTGTTACCAGCGAAATAATTAGCGGCCAATTGAATTAAGTTGTTGTGACAAATCCCGAGCGGAAACGTTGCTGGAAATAGGCTAAAAATTGTTCGCTCCGAGGGACTCTATGTTTATGGGTGACGTGATACAACGTTTTACAGGAACACGAGGTTATCGGAATAAGTCTGTATTTGGACAAGGCATGTTTCTCACCGTGTTTATACTAAGCTTCGAAGGTGACGGCACCGTGCTTAACTTACAGGAATTTCATAAACCGGACAGCCTTATACTGAGCTGTCCAAAGTAAGTTTTGTGCTAGAAAACGGTTAGGAATGCCACATTGAGTGACACATTTCTTGGTATTTAAGTTAAGAATTATATTTCAGACTCAATGCTTACCACAATATTCGCAACAAACGACCACTTAGCATTTTTGTGATCACAGGAACATCTCTCTTATCAGTGAGAAAAACAGATTGGAAACACGAATAAGGGAATTAGCAACTATAATGGAATGGTTGTTCTTAGTTGAGAGTGTATGTCATATTTTGCACGGGACGGATTTACATAATTTAATCAGTTGCACAGTAAAAAAAAAAATGATCTCTCGCAGCAAGAAGTTCTAGAGAGAGTTCTTTTCTCTAATCTGGGGAACAAATGAGAGCACTCACTCACGCACGTAAAACGATTATAGCGCTTTACTCTCCGAACATGCCGGGATAAATACAATGGATCGCGTGCTATGCTCGCAATCTTCCATTTCTATTTTTTTTACATGGCTGAACATAGGAACATATTAACTCTCGTAAAAAACTTACAGTGGGAGTTTCCGAGAACTCTAAATTTACGACAATACTAGGTCAACTAGCTCACCTATCTATTTTATTGCCATTGATTTCAAATAGCTGAAGTGATCTTATCCTACAATGACGACAAGAGCTACTCAGTAGCCTCCATATTGCGGATCTCCTTCGATTAGGAGTTTAGAGAAGAGAAGGTGAAGTGAGAAAATACCTTCAATGTTGCATTCCTTATAATTTTCAGAATAACTGCTTTTACAGGTAATAAATGTCACATAAAGAAGGTGTTGCAGGGTATTCGGCCACCTGCGGAGGTTCCTCTTATAATGTGAGCAGTGAACAGGATACAATAAAAATAAAAACTGCACGACAATATCAACCGATTATTTCTCTGGTCGAGAAATTGTGCCCCTTTAGAAGTGTGGGTCTATATCTTGAGAAAGTGCAGATTTAAAATTGTTTTTGAGGTTGGCGCAGGTAACACGGTCTGAAATTTCAATGACAGCTGACAGAAAATCCCGGCTAATATGTGAATTCACCTATCGAGATTGCACTTTCAAACGACAATGAATGACATGTCGAGACAGCGGTCTTAGGCTTTTGTTGCGCAAAAGGGTGAGTGCGAGAAAGCGCAGCGCACTCGAGGAGCCGGTCACCACCGAACCCGGGGCGGGCGTCGGCGCGCGAGCCTCGACGTCACGGTTCGAAGACGCGAGCGCCGCCGCACGCTCACACTGGCGACTGGGTTCACGGAGCTCCTACCGAACGATCACTCTTGGCCAAGCTATGGAAAGCAACAGCTCGGACTCGCGTGGATCGTTTGGCGAGGACCAGCGCGCCGTGTACACGTTCGCCGTGCCAGTGCTCCTGGTCGGCTGCTCGCTGGCGTTTCTCTTCAACGCCGGCGTGCTGGTCTCCTTGCGCTGGTTGCGACGTCCTGTGTCACCAACGCTCTGCTTCAGCCTCTCTCTGACATTCGCCGACGCCTACTCGGCCCTGCTGCTGGCCACCGGACTGGTCCTCAACAGCTACCTGCCCGTGTACGGCGTCTCGCTGGGCTCCCAGGAGCGCTGCATAGTGCTCGTCCTCGAGGTGTTTCGGCTGTCGGGACTGTTGGCATCCGCGTTCCATCTGCTCGCCCTAGCCGTGAACCATTACGTAGGCATCCTGCGGCCCCTGCACTACGCCGCCATGGTAACGCGGCGCTCTTCGGAGCTGTCCATCGCCGTACTGTGGGCGCTACCCGTGCTCGTGTTCCTGGTCTACTTCGCCTCGGTTCCCGGACAGGGGCTGCAGTCGCCCGGCTGCGTCCAGGTGGACTTCGTGCGTGGCCGCGCCTTCAGCCTCACGCTGCTCGCGCTTTTCTCGTCGCCGCTGGCCGCCATGACATTCATTTACTCTCACATCTTTGTTGTTATACGACGTCACCGGGCCGGCTTAGTCAGTTTCCCATCGGCTCGCCAGCTGAACCGCAATGTCAAGGCTGCCTATACGACACTGTGGATCCTGGGCACGTACATCGTCGGCTGGATGCCCGCCGTAGCCTTCATCGTACTAACCTGCACTGACTGCGCTTTTCCGATCTACGACCTGCCCATGTCCACGCGGATGACTCTCGGCATTCTCACCAATGCCCTAATCATCTCCAAGGGCCTCATAGACCCGTTCATTTACGCGGCACGCATGTTCGAGGTCAAAGAGGCTTTGCAGAACATGCTCCGCTGCCGTCCTCGCAGGACCAAGAACGTGCGCCGGCGCTCTCTCCTCGTTACGAAGACGGACACTCTAACATCCAGCCTTCGCCTTATTCAGCTGCGCAGGGAGTCGTTTATTGTGGCCAAACCCAGACCGGACATATGTCGTTGCTCGAGAGCATGACGGTGTCAGCACTAGCCCCGCGGCGACCTCGTCGGCGGAGCTCACTTTTACCGTCCTTCTCATGTGGTGCGTGCCAAGTGATGATTCCTAAGCTACAAGCGGCTACAAAGCACTGCGCGAGGCATTGGACCTTTCATTTGTGTTAGATCCTCTGAAGGAGGCATGTGCGCGATGTATGCCAGCGTTAACGGCCCAGCTTAAAGCCGAGACTAACAAGAGACTCTAGTAAGCCTTCTGACATCGGTTCAACAAATGACAGCGCAAGACCTTGAACAAATTTGGGTTTTAAAAAGAACTGACCTTCTACACATTCCCTGAATGAACTTTATGTAAGGTACACGGACATATGCGATATACCGAAAAAAAAAAACTGCACTGTACATAGACATATCGGAAGTGGCATTCCATGCAATCAGCACTAGGGAGACTACTGCTGGTTGTTACCGTTGTATGTTTCGATAGTCGAATTTCCTTCCTTCCGCCAAGGGCGACTCAAGAAATTTATTTCGGGGGAAAGGGGGTGTCCGACCATCCTTTATGCGTGTTCATGCTTGTGTTTGTATGTATGCGTATATCATATATACACAGAAAATGTAGAAATATCGGCGGGTGGGGGGTGTGGTTTGATTCCCCAAACCATGCCCCCTCAGGCTACGCAAGTGTTTCCGCCTCTTGTTTGCTTAATGTTAGTGTCGAGTGGTGTCATTTTGCGGGGAACTGAGGTGTTAAGAATCGTAGCAGGTAGGGGCTTGCATTTCGACTTGAGGGTTGTAGGGAAATACTATTGGCCGAGTCAAACATCACTAATCCGAAGAGCTGACTGCCGCGAAAGAAATATTACGAGAACGTTCGTTAGAACTTGGAAACCGCGGTTTAGGACCAGACTAAGAATAGTCCAACTAAGGACCAACTAAGAATAGCTGGTTTATTTAACTTATTCGATGGTATCGGTACGCTCCGTCTAATCGAAATAATCAGCCGGTTTCTCCGTGAAAGCTTGTAAGGGCCATGAGCAGGCCGTGACGTCGCAAACGTCGTCATATTTGGAGTTGATTTTGGTGCTGCTAAAATATGCGCGGAGTCATGAAGCGTACACATTCGCAGTTTTCTTTTGTCTGCCTACTGGCAGCTCGAGTTTTTATTCTGGGTGATAACGAGTACTCCCACTGCCATTTATGCAGCACGGGACAGGTCTCTAACACTCGTTCTGTACATATTTGCTCTAAATAAAAAATAAAGAAATAACATCAAATTACCAGTAATAGGTATGACATGGTGGCATGAACCAGAATTACCCCAATTGCTTGCCGTGGTTACGTTCCTGAGATGCTGAAATTAACGTAACTGAGCCTACCCCAGTGAACATCAGGCAGAAAAACTAACACTTCATGCGAACACCATTTTCACATGCGCTTTCGCTCGGGTAGCATATACCAAAATGATTAAACTTTTGTCAGATAAAAAGTGTTTATTACTGATCAGTCTTTTTCATCAATCGTCTCACACGATTGGCGAACGTCTGTTCTTATAAGAGTGCGTACAGGGTAATGTTCTTATAAGGACGAATACAGGGTAATTGGCCTGTCCGGGCGATTACCCTCTTTGCGCCACCTCACCCTTGGGGGTCGGAGTGGCGCATATCCGTATGCACCACTTATCTCTCGTAGTGGTGGTTTTAACCGCTTCGCTGGACATTCGCTTTCACAACGTTGCCTCAATCTACATCGGGCGCTGCGGAAGGCGGCCCTAATTTTAGGAGACGTTATACGATGAAAGCCGCCGAATGATCTATAAAGAGCACAGCAGTACAGGAACGTTTGACTTCGGCAAAAGCGGATTCCGAGATAGCTTTGGCGACGCCACCGTATTGAGGATGCTGTCAGTTGTGTTGTGTGCTAGCTTTTTTTTTTCGCTAATTACTACCCATAGAATCCAGCGATAAAAGACGGAACAAGAGAAGAAAGGCTACACAAGCAAGACGCTGCTGTGTAGCTTCTTTTCTTGTCGTGTCTTTTAGCATTAGAGTCATGGTAATAAACAAAGATTGCCAGACTATCTATTCTACCGCTCAACAGTTTGGCGTTTAGCTTCGGTCCAGGCCAAACCATACTTATAGGCTTGAAAATCGTACGTTCTCTGTTGCCACATGTGGGACGCATGCACCTGACTTTTTCGATTAGCGCTGCCCGCGATTGGCTACCGTCCGACCAATTGCCCTGTTATCAAGCCTACAGAAATGAGTCACGGGCCCCATGCAGAAAAATTTCACGCAAAAAATTTTTGTAAGTCGACGTCCCAATTCCCAAGTCCCAAGACGAATTGTGGCTACCTAACCCCACCCGATTCATGCCTGCGGTTTGACTGGCGTGGACTGATCTGGCATTATTGACCAAGCGACTGCAGGAGCATCTCATTGGACGTCGCTTCCTCCGGGAGGAGGCTACATAAACATGGACAGCAGCGGCTTGCGACCATATTGGAATTTGATCCGTGCTACGCAAAGCATCTTGTCGTGCACTGACGCCATTCTTCTTGCTACAGGTATGTGACAGCATGTCACTTTCATTTCTGCATTTTGCGTAGTATACGAATCGCTTTCGAACTTGCTGTATTTTTTTATTTTTGCTTTTTCTGTGTGTTACTACCGCATTTTCTTTTTGACGTGTGATACGCCTTCTAACGTGGATCTTATCAGGGACATAAGTGCCCTAAAAGATGACATGACTAGACAGATCAAAGAAGTGGCCGATGAATTAAAGCAAGTTCGTGTTCATGGGGAGAACAGGGCTACCACTTAAGCGGCGAAAATAAGCGAACTCATGAAGATTGTGAAATTCGTGAGTGATCAGTAAAATGCTACTACCGCGAAGCTTCACTCGGTCCTCACTGAGAATAGGTCACTGAAAGAAGAAAAAAAAACGATGCTCTGTCTTTAGAAAACAACAAACTAACGAAGCAAGTTGAAACACGGAACAACAGTCTCGTCTGAGAGATACAGAGGTCAGGGGCACTTCAAATGCTAAAGATGAAGGCTTTGCCGAAGAGAGAGAGAGAGAGAATAAGAATAAAAGAAAGGCGGGGAGGTTAACCAGGGCTGAGCCCGGTAGGCTACCCTGCACTGGGGGAGGGGGGAGGCTGTGTAGAATGGAAATGAAAGTGAAATGTCAAACCCAACCGTCACATATTGATACTGCCCACAGGATTCCCACGCCAAATAACACGAAAGCGAAAAACATTGTAGCTAGGTTCCTTTAACTTGACAAAAAGAATGGACTTCGAAGGAAAGTGCGGAAAGCAAGGCTCACATCTAAGGATCTTGGTTTATGTGGTGAGCCTTAGCTGCGAGCCATCGAACACGTTCTTGAATGATCATTTAAGTCCGTACAACAAAGCGTTTGCTCTGCTGCCTTGTGAGCTAAAAAACAAACAAACAAATTAATGACAATTTCTGTGGACAGATCAATGTGTGGTAAAAGACCATCGGAATGCATCTAGTGCAGTACACAAAATTAAGTCAGAGGCAGACCTTCATATTGTTGCGAAGGATCATAATGAGCAGTGATCCTGAATGCCCAACATATAAGTTTGCTTGATCTCTCGGGAAATATTTAAATACGAAACTCTGCATTCTCCAGACTTCTCTCTTATACACTTGAATATTCGTAGTCTCCAGTGCCATTACAATGAATTTTTTCGTCTATGTGTCACCTTGCAACATTCATTCGGCATCATTATTGCATCTGAAACTGGGCACAGAGATTCGTCATGTGTTAACTACAATATCCCAAGGCACAACCTTGAGTTAGAAAGTCGGCGATCCGCCACAACGGCTTCTTTACATGGAGGGGTATTTCTTTACGTTAAAGACAGCATCAAGTATAAAGTATGACATGACCTATGTTATACTGCGGAGTGCTGTGAATCGCTATTCATAGAAATTCCTCTTATTGCCACATCCATTCGCTGTATACCGCATAAAACAAAAGCCACGCTTATTGGAGTAATATATCAATCCCTTTAGAACAGGGTGAAATATTTATTTCAAGCAATGCAATTGTTTCTCACAAAACGTGCGACACTAACATATTTGTCACATGTGACCTCAACATCCACACCTCTGACAAAAACAGCACAACTTGCGAGTACTCTGATCTTTTGGCATGTTACGGTTTAACCCATATATAATAAATATGCCAACCCGATACAGTAGTAACAAACAAACAACACTATACCAGATAATAACGGATTATCCATGCTCTGGTTTCACGAATGGTAAAATATCTGCTGATATTCCTGATCATATGCCCATCTTTACTGTGCCTACTTCGTCATTCCCCGCTAAGAGTGAAAAATATATCCGTAAAGTATGTGACTACAAAGCCATAATATCAAAACTAGGTTAAGCATGGGGAAGTGTTTATGATGTTACTACCTTTGATGAAAAGCTTGAAGCCTTTCTTCAAATAGCTCATGTTTACATGAGCGGTTCTTACTCTACGGTATTCGGCTGTCGAAAAGCTTTAAAGAGAAAGCAGTGGATTACACAGGGTATTTTAAAATCGATAAATAATAACAATACAGTAATCTACATAAGAAGCTTAAGCTCCGTCTGTATTGCATTCACCTGGCGATGACATACAAGGTGTATAAGAAACGTCTTGAAAAGTTACTGCCTATTTCTAAGTCTGAATATTGTCATTCACAAATAACTTGTACAACTAATAACGCTGCTAAAACATGGAAAGTTCTAAACACTGCAATGAACAACGTAGCTCACCAAACTAAACTAATGGTATTACTGATAGTAACACTGCTATAACTGAACAATGTGCACTTGCACATAGATTTAACAGCTACTTTCCTGAGGTTATTGCAGGTGATACCTGAAAACAATAACGCGCGGCCTTTGAGCACCGTAACGGCAGCTCGTTTTAGTTCGCTCCTACTGATCCGGCTGAGGCTCGTAGTGATGTGCTTGTGTTGCACAAATTCTGTAGCATAGGATGACTTACCATTAGCCCTGTTGAAACAGTCAGTGAATTTTATAGCGGAACCTTTAGCAGACATAACAAATTCAGCGCTATCATCTGGTGTCTTTCCGACAGCTTTGAAACTTGGCAAAATAATACTGGTATATTAAAAGAACAACAAACTATTAGCCAAAAATTACCGGCCGATCACACTGCTTTCGCCTCTATCCAAGATAATCGAGAAACTACTTCTTAAACGAATTAGACTTTATTTCGAAAACGACAAACTTTTATCAGGCGCAACAATGTGGTTACATGAAAGCGAAAAGAACAGAAGTAGTCTTACTGACCTTGTCGTAAAAAATTGGCAGAATATTGAAAATAAGCTCCACACAATGGGGATATTTACTGACCTGACAAAAGCATTCGACGTTACCACTCACGAGAAACTGTTGTACAAATTTGAGGACTACAACTGTGGCACTCCTAAGAAGTTAATAGAAAGCTACCTGACGAATAGGCAGCAGTACGTCTGCGTCAACTGACGAAGTTCTGATAAAAACTCATTAACACAGGCGTCCCACAGGGGTTACTATTAGGTCCTTCCTTAATCATTGTATTCATAAATGATCTCCCATCGGACATACTAGAAGATTGTGTCCTATGCGCAGATAACACAAATTTGTTGATAGCGACCGAGAACGAGAAATATTTATAAAAAAAACACAATCATATTCTCAACCGTCTGTCTTACTTGTTACACAGAAATGAATTAATTCCAAATCTTACTGAAAGCAATTTTTAAATCTTTTTCTGCTAGAAACATGCCGCTTCTTGATGACAGAGATTTGCTCTTTAATGGACATGCTATACAAAAAGCTAGTTATGCAAAATTCTCAGGATTAGTGATAGACGGACATCTGACGTTGCAGAATCACGTATATGAGGTAACTAGGAAGATTCACAAAAATGGAACAATATTTTATGAGTTACGCTACCGATTTCCGTGACAAATTCTTATGATCATTTACTGTAGTTTTGTCAAATGCTGTGTGTTATACTGAATTTCAGTTTATGGACTTACGTATACGACCACATTATAGCCAACTCAGGTAGCTCAAAATACAGTTCTAATAATCAGTCCTGAGTCCATATCATTTGCTTATCATCTGTTAAATATTTTAATGTAGCACAATCGCATTAGTTCCGCATTGCAGTTCTGACTTACAAATTTCAAAGAAATATTTTACAGAGTCTGTCAGTTCGATTTCATCAACGCGTGACACAGTACCCAGCACGGTCCTCGTTTTTAACTTTAACAGTTGCACGTGCACGCATATATTATGGAACATTTTTCTTTATAACTACTCCAGCCAGTCTTGGGAATACACTTCCTAAAGACACAACTTCACCATCATCCATTCAGTATTTTCCCACTCTCCGCGCCAGTATTTCCTGCACAATTCTTAAGTTCACAAACAGTTTCCTTTTACGTACTGTATAACATTTTACCTTTTTTTTAAATGTATGCACATATCTATAGGATCTTGTTACACACTATCTTGTTACACACTCTAAGTAACACTATCTGTCATATAAAGACCCCTTCCACAACACACTTTGAGTTCTGGGGTACCAACTGTATGAATATGATGCACTGTATTTTATTTAGTTATGAAAAATAAACTGATTGATTGATTGAATGAATGGCTGATTTATTGACTGACTTACTGATTTATTCATTGATTGATTAATTTTGTTAATATGTGATTGTGTTTTGCGACCAACAGTGATCGTTCGTTCATGTCGCTGTTAGAATTACCTAAGGAATTTCCTGAACGAGGACCTTCTCAACTTTCGGGTCAGAAGCACCATGCTTTTCGTTCGCGTAAACTGTTTTCCATCGGCTGGCCGCTTTCTCTGATATTTTTCGCTAACACAACTTGGTAGTGCTTCTTCTTACGAACAGCTCAGCCAAGAAGTCGAGAGAGAGAGAGAGACAGACAGAGAGGTTTATCTGCAGAAAGGAAGAGATGGGTCGGCCTGAGCGATAGTATGCTCTCACCTGCTATCCAACACTGGGGGAGGGGAAGGGGGAGGAAAAAGAGTGATGAATGGCAATGGTAAGCTAGCAGACTTGTACACGTTACAGAAAATAAGTAACCGATTACAATTACAATTACTTCCTTTAAAATGTAATTGATTACAGGGGTCACTTAAAGCCCACAAAACAACTGAGCAATTACAGAAATGTAATCGATTACTTTTGCTTTACTTTCCTTCAAAAATTTTATTGCCGTAACACAATAACACAATTTTACTCAAATTACAGATACTGTGGCTTGCATTGTAGAGAGAATGCTGGAGGCTTGCGTGAAGCCTGGGAGGCTTACTGTGGCTGTTGTGATACAGTGTTACGCGTTGTTAACTTTCAACAGGAGTTGTTTTTCAAAGTTGTCATCACTGATTCTTCCACGTTTCCTCATTAAGCGGCCAGCTGCTACACTGAACACTCAATGCATGCGCTGGAAGGAAGGGCGGTATTATAGCGTACAACACCTTGCGCACAAGCTCGTAGTTGCGCAGTGCTTCGATGCTAGTGTCCATGGGTGCTATGCAGGATGGCCCGAGTTTGGCGAAACTCGGTATCTTTCCGAGCTCTGGCGACACCCCCTTTTGAACGAGCTAATAGTACGATAAGGTGAAATCCATCCCTCAGCGCGCGCTCCGTTCCATTGGTTACGATGGAACGCGGCGTCACGTCAAGGGCGGTCGAGAAGGTTGGGTGGTGTCGTAAAACTAGAAGCACCTTCTTTCATTTGTTTGTCGTTCCACTGAGTGCAGACGTGCACCCTTGCAGGAAAAGTGGCAGAAAGCTGTACTAACTATATTTTTTATGTGTGCGCGGGCCGTTTGAATTCATTTTCGAGCGTTTAATGTCTGCAGCAAGTATTCTTTAGAATAAGCAGCACCGTGGCCTCCGAGATTAGTTCCGACCGAGCGCCTTACAACACCGCGGCTATAGCTATTCGCCGAGGCCACGTGTATAATTACCATGGTCGGCCTGTACATTCTAGCGCGTTGCTCGGCCGGCGCGCGCCCTCGTCGTTCTCTTCTTCATCGTCTGCTCGGTCCCAGAGCACGTGCGCCCGGCTGATTAGCTAATTGGCTGGGCGGTATACCTAGCTAAGTCAGGACGTGCTATGACGAAGCTGATTAGGCCAAATCTTGCTAAGGTCGAGCTAACTAAGCCAAGTCTTACTAAGACCATGCTAATGAAGTCGTGTAAAGCTAAGAACAAGGTAATTGAGGTCATGATAAATAACGTGACGCTAATTAGGATCGTGTAATTAAAACCAAGATAATCAAGACCTTTCTCGCCGAGATCGTGTTAATTAGGATCGTTCTAATTACGATTATGCTAATTACCTCTGTACTATTCAGGACCTTGCAAACTAAACCTGTGTAATCAATGCCGTGGTAATTAAAGCATTATTAGTTATTGTTAATTACCGCGACGCTAATTATGAGCGTGCTAATTAGGATCGTGCTCATTAGGATTACGCTAATTACCTCTGTACTATTCAGGACCTTGCGAATTAAACCTGAGTAATTAATGACGCGGTATTTAAAACATTATCAATTAATGCTAATTAACACGACGATAATTACGAGCGTGTAATTAAAACAACGATAATCAGGACCTTACTCACCGAGGACGTGTTAATTGGAATCGTGCTAATTATTATTATGCCAATTACCGCTGTACTTAATTAATGTCGTGGTAATTAAAACATTAACAATTAAGAAAGGACTATTCACTATCATGTTAGTTAAGACCGTCCTAAGCAATACCACCAATATTGAGACCGAACTGACACGGTGATTACACCGAAGCAGACTGAGTAGACGAGCCACGTAAAAAGGTGGAAGAAGCTAGGTGATCACAAACTCCACCGATGGCCCAAGCACTGCACAAGCACCGCAAGCTGCACAAATTATTTTACATGCAAAGAAGCTGCTAAGTAGCGTCCACCGCATGAACACTTGAGAGGCACACCGGCACTATGACAGTCACGAGTTGAACTGGGGCCTTTTCAAAATCAACGAGTTTGTGCCCGAGTTCGCGCGTCAATCAATTTGATTGACAGACGCCCGCGGCGAAGAGCGGGTCCGCCCACCGCGTTCCCTCTTGCCGAGGAGCAGTGCTCACGCAACAACGCCAGCGAGCGGCACGATTCATCTATGAGCTTAATCACACAGACTATGCACACACGCACGAAGAACTAAAGGTTATATAATCACGTGGATACGGTGCCTCGCATTCAATTTCACCGCTCTCACGACGTACCACTCACAGCTATGAAGCAAGTGCCCCTGGTGGCATTTGCGGCGAGAAATGTTATTATTGCTTGTTTGCGGAGACACTGTTTCTACCGATTGGATAATACAAAAAAATGTTCATACGTGCAATGTAAGTATAGCAGTAACCTGTCCATTTATTTATCTGTAATATTCCAGAGAAGCGAAACGAGCTGCACCAGAGTGCTGCGTGGTCGCCCTTGTTGCCTTCGAGAGTGGAAATTTCCATGCACTAGGTGGAACGAAAGAATTTTCCGAAAGAGGACAAACGCCCACGAACACGCCCGTGGGAGGCGCGATCATCAGTTGGCAAAAAGATAGTGCGACAATCACGCTGACGTCGCTGCACTGTCGAAATGTTGACTGAGTGGCGGCGCTGACGCGTTCGCACGCGGTATTCCTTTGAAAACCGCCGCAAATGCCGCGCATGCGTTTGTGACGCCATTCTCGTTCTTGTAGTAGTTTTTATCAACGCTTCTATCACGCGCTCCGCACTGTCTTCCTATCATGACCGTCGTAGGGCGGGCTCGGAGCAAACTCGTGTGCCCGAGAAGCTCGGGCCATCCTGCATAGCACCCCATGTCCTCTATGGAGCGTCGCGCTTCGCTGTTGCTGGCGCTCGGGTAAGGCGTTGCAGGTGAGGCCAAGGAAAAGGTGAAAAAAAATAGGCCCTGCAGGGACCCCCCGTCTGGCGGGAGAGGGGTCCCTTCAGAGCAGTCGCATATTGTTTGGGACGACAACTGCCGTAGAAGACTGGTTACAACTTGATATTGGAAAAAAAAGTAACTGATTACGGGTACTCAATTACAGGAAAACGCAGTCGAGTTATCCGAAACGTTACAGTTTCGAAAAAGTAATCGATTCACAAAAATTACAAGAACATATAATAGATTACAAACAATCGATTACTTGTAACGCGTTATGTACAACTGTAAGTCAGGGAAGGGAGTAAATACAGACGCGTCAAGCTGGCGCCATGCAATAACCGTGCATCCAGTCCAGTAGCTTGTAGGAAGGATATGCCCGGTCTTACGATCACAGTTGCACTGCTGGCGTCAGGCTAAGAGCTTAACACAACCTCATCAGTTAATGACCTACTATGAAATCGTTGAATACAGGAAATCACTTTCTGGAGAGTTACAAAATATGTGTTCATGTATTTCTGGTACTTGACAGTGATCACAATTGGGAGCGACGTCACTGCAGCCGATGATATCGGCATAATGTCTTGTGAAGGGCACACCAAGACGACTCTGGTGAATCATACTTGCGGTGTGTCGCTTTAATTTACGAGGCATGCAGAACCTCATTTACGGGTCCCATTTGTGCAATCGCCGGTCTCGTCACCACGGTTTGGCCCAGTGCTCAAGTGTCAAGTTGCGCATTACACACCGAAGCAGGGCGTTCGTGTCTGGTCTTGAAGACGCAATGATTACACCAAGGAACTTGTGGTGAGTTACAGCAGGTATCGCTGTTCCATTATTAAATATCGGGTATCTTGACATATGTTTGCGCGTGAATGCAAGCACTGCGCATTTGTCAATTGAGAGTGTGAGACCCTGCCGCCGTAGATATTTGGCTGTGATCGTCACTTCACGCTGTAGTCGAGAACGCAATAGCGGACGAGTAGCCCCGGATGCCCGTATGCATATGTCATCCGCATATGCGCTGACCTTCACCGTGCTAGGAAGTTCAGCTGCAAGTCCAATCATCGTAACTTTGAAAATAATCGGGCTGAGAACTCCTCTTTGGGGAGCACCGCGGTGAATATTATTTCGATCGGTCTCTTCGTCGCTTGTCGTCATGTAAATGGTGCGGCCATTAAGATAACTAACAATGCAGGCGTACAGTGGGCCACCGATGTCTATATCTTCCAGTGCGCCAAGGATCGCATAATTCACAACATTGTCGTAGGCGCCCTTAATGTCTAGGAAGACTGCCGCCACTAATTTGCGTTGGATTCTTTCCTCTTAAACATTGGAGATCAAGCCGACCTCACCATCAATGGCAGATCGGCCTCTTCTAAAGCCGGTAATAAATTAAGGAAGAAGCACTTCGTTAATGCGGGTACGGGCGCGTAATTCACAAAGCTGTCAGAACTGCTTATCACTAGTCGACGGCACTCGCCAATAATTGCACAGTTATAACATTGGGACTACTCCTGTTGCTAAGAATAACCTTAGTCAAACAAATATTTTGTGAATATTGGTCTGAATGAGCTACATTCTAAAAAGTTTTCGTTCATGAGAGCATAGTGACGTCAGCCGGACAGATGCTGCCCCTGGCATATGCTCGATATCGCAATTGGCTAAACAGCTTATGTTGTTACGAACTTCTCCGGCGTACAAAAGGCGTCCACAGGGTCGCCTCGCAAAAACTGCTGGCTATTGGTCGATTATCTTGGCAGACATTAATATTGAATGACATTACTTATTCTTATAGACCTTTATTTCATGGGCGCCGCCATATTGCCTAGCGGGCGGCGCTATCGCAGGTCTGCGTTCTTGTCGCAGACTCTCGTCTGCGTTCTTATCTCAGGAGTTGCCGCCGTTAGTTCCACTGGTCCTCCATCTTGACAGAGTAGAATGGCTCCAAGTTCATTCTTTTCGTTAGACCAGCGCTATGTTCTCGGGCTATCCCGACGGTTGAGCCTGGCCGCTCTAAACCAGCCCTCTTTACACCCGATGGCTCATATGAACTTAATGTGATGCTAGTCAGCTTTCGGAACGCGCCTGCCCTTTTGGATGCATGATCGACAACGTCCCTTGCGGCCCGCGGCTTCAAGCGGCAGACGTGTATATGCTACCTGGACGATATTGTGATCTTTTCACACGACTTTGGGGCATATCCGCAACACTTAGAGACTATCCTCACTTGCTTCAGCGCCGCTTGCCTATAACTAAATTTAAAGTTCTTTAGAACTTTAAATTTAGTTATAGGCAAGCGAACAATTCGTGCGCCATTGAACAATTCTAATTGTTCATTTGGCGCACGAAAGCGTCTTACTCTGGCTCATGTTGTCTCCCGAGATGACGTCTCTCCGGATCCCACGAAGCTTCGCGCTGTGGCCGAGTCTTCTAAACCGACTGCAATGAAATCTTTCGCAGGTTTCTCAGCCCTTGCCCACATTTTCGACCTTTCCTTACAAGTTCGCTCAATTATGGCGCCTTTGACTCACCCCCACAGGCACCGCGACCTTTCAGCGTGGTCACCAGCGTGCGACGTTCCATTCAGCAAACTCCGACGCATTCTTACGTAGCCTCCAATACTGCGGCAATTCGACCCGCTTGCCCCAACTGAAATTCACACGGGCGCTAGTGGTGTCGGGCTCGGCACTGTGTTTGCCCTGCGTAAACGTGGATTTGACGAGTAAGTCTTTGCTTATGCCATTCTTGCGCTTACCAAAGCCGAAGTCAACTATCCCGTTACAGAAAAGGGGCACCTAGCTATCAAATAAACCATAGGAAAGTTGCGCGTGGTGGTCTATAACCGCATCGAACGGCCACCCGTTCGATGTGGTTACAGACTACCAGGCGAAATAACGCCACTCCTCCTTGAAATATCCATCCGGTCACCTCGATGGCGGGTACTCCGGCTACATGCAGGAGTGCGACATCCGCGTCATTGGCCGCTCTGCACGCGAATATTTTGGTGCCGACGCTCTGTCCCGCTCGACTTTCCCATTTGTTGCTGTGTCCCCCTTTTAAACCTCCATGTGTGTCCCCGTCTGTGCCCCATATGTTTAGATATATGAAAAAGATATATCCGACCAGGATATATATATATATATATATATATATATATATATATATATATATATATATATATATATATATATATATATATATATATATATATATATATATATATATATATATATATATATATATATTGCAACAAGAGTGTTGTGCTACAAACACTTGTTGTTATTATTGACAAGGCTTGAACCAACCATGCTGATTCAGGCAGAAACCCAGCAAGCACGAACCACACGAACGTGAACATCTTCTTTCACGCTGGCACAGAGCTGACACTGATGTGCTCCGGTACAATTACTCCCCGCGCAGAAAGGAGCTAATCTGGCGACCTAAGGAAATGACTCAACAGGAGGGTCGTAGCGCGGCTTTATCCGTGATACGTGAACAGTTTCTCGCCCTCGGCAGCAATGGTCGGATGGTCGGTCGATCGGCTCAGTGTCATAGTTGACGGGAGATGTTTGTTGCACTACATGATACGGGCCGTGGTATTTCGACGAAAGCTTTATGGAAAGGAAAGTCCGGGAGTC
This sequence comes from Rhipicephalus sanguineus, assembly GCF_013339695.2. NCBI lineage: Eukaryota > Metazoa > Arthropoda > Arachnida > Ixodida > Ixodidae > Rhipicephalus > Rhipicephalus sanguineus. The sequence continues at coordinate 137,514,158 of NC_051176.1, read as the reverse complement.
GTGGACGGGACCGAGAGCCAAACTCGCATTCCCAAGGAATAGTAGGCACTAGATGCAAAGGCGTCGTGGCGAGTTTTTTGACGCCATTGGTCTTGCGCGGTAAACGAGCGAGCGAGCTGACGACACTCTTCGGCATAAGCAACTGCTTCGGAAACAGGCGCCGCTTCGGAAACATCGGGTCGGTAGGGGAGAATGGTATTCATGGAGCGCGAGGGTTCATGCGTAAAGAAGGAAGAAAGGAGAGAAGCCGGTGATAGTTTGTGGCGCTGAGTTGTACGCGTATGTGATGAAAGGGAGCATCCGGTCCCAATTTGTGTGATCGTCAGACGCGTACACCGCAAGCATATCTCCAAGGGTACGATTAAAGCGTTCCGTCATGCCATTTGTTTGAGGATGGTATGCCGAGGTTGTACGGTGGACAATGTGACATTCCTTTATCAGTGCGTCGACGGCGTTCGTGAGGAACACGCGGCCACGGTCGCTCAGTAATTCACGAGGTGCACCGTGTCTTAAAATGAGGTGGTGAAGAAGAAAACAGGCAACGTCTTTCGCGGTGGTAGCTGGCAGCGCAGTTGTTTCCGTGTAGCGTGGGAGATGGTCTACGGCGACAATGATCTACCGGGTGCCTTGATGAGTGTTTGGAAGAGGACCGTAAAGATCAATTCCGACGCGGTAGAACAGTCTTGCCAGGTAGGGTAAGGGTTGCAGAGGATCAGCGGTACTGTGAAGTGGCGTCTTGCGGCGTTGACACGCGGCACAGGACCGCACGTACCGGCGAACGTGCGGATACATTCCACGCCAGTAGTACTTTAGACGAAGGCGCGAGCAAGTCTTGAATACTCCAGCGTGGCCACACTGGGGGTCATCAATCGAAGGCAGCGCATATGTCCGAGCGCAAATGCCGGGGGATGACAAGCAGCCACCTACGCCCATCCGTCACGTCATTTCGGCGATACAGCAAGGCGTCACGCACAACAATGTGTTTTGCTTGACGACGGAGGGAGCGTGAAGTGGATTCTGGGGAATGGCGATAGAGGACGTCGAGCAGAGAAGCGATCCAGAAATCCTTGCGCTGCTCGGCCGGCATGTCAGTAATGCTCAAAGATGACGAATCGCAGGTGGCAGTGGGCAAGCAGACAGGGTCAGGAGGTAGCGGAGAATGGGATAGGGCATCGGCGTCTGAATGTCTGCGTCTCGAGCGATAAACAACACGCATGTCATATTCCTGAAGGCGTAAAGCCCAACGAGCAAAGCGGCCAGTAGGGTCTTTCATTGATGATAGCCAGCATAAGGCATGGTGGTCGGTGACAACATTAAAGTGGCGTCCGTAAAGATAAGTACGAAATTTCTCTATAGCCCAAATTACGGCCAAGCATTCCTTTTCTGTTACAGAATAGTTTGACTCTGCCTTCGTTAGGGTACGGCTGGCATACGCAACAACGTACTTGTTGCAATGCCATCCTTGCATTGAGCGAGAATGGCACCGAGACCGACACCGCTAGCATCCGTGTGAATTTCAGTAGGAGCATTGGGATCGAAGTGGCGGAGTACTGGTGAAGATGTAAGGAGCCGGCGCAACGTCGTAAATGAGTCGTCGCAACGGGAATTTGAGGCAGAGATCACCGCCTCCGGAAAGAAGCTGCGTCAAAGGAGCGATAATACAGGCGAAATTACGGATGAAACGTCGGAAATAGGAACACAAGACAACGAAGCTACGGAGCTCTTTCAGGGTAGTAGGCTTGGGGCACTCGGCAACGGCACGCAGTTTGGCAGGGTCTGGTAGAATTCCTTCTTTTGAGACGACGTGCCCTAGAATCATAAGCTTGCGGGCGCCAAAATGGCATTTCTTCAATTACTTGCAACCCGGCTGCCGTAAGGCACTGAAGAACATGTTCAAGGCGGGCGAGATGAGTCTCGGAATTAGCAGAAAAGGCAACTATGCCGTCCAAGTAGCAAAGGCAGGTGCGCCACTAAGTCGCCGGAGAATACTGTCCATCATCCTTTCAAAAGTCGCAGGCACATTGCAAAGGCCGAAGGGCATTACATTAAATTAATATAAGCCGTCATATAAGCCATCTGGTTCAGCTATTGGCACTTGTCAATATGCAGAGCGCAAATTGAGCGAAGAAAAAATTCCGCACCTTGAAGGCAATACAGGGCGACATCAGTGCGTGGCAGGGGATAAAAATCCTTGCGTGTGATCTTGTTTATTCGCCGATGATCCACGCAAAATCTGTCTGAGCCGTCCGTTTTCCTCAACAGGACGACTGGAGAAGCCCAAGGACTGTGTGATTGCCGAACGGCGCTACGTTGCAGCAAGTCGTCGACGTGTTGAGTGATGACGTCGCGCTCAGCCTGGGAGACTCGGTAGGGACGCTGGCGCAGCGGAGCATGAATACCTGTGCCAATATGGTGAGCAACAACTGGCGTGCGTCCCAAGGAACGTTGGCCGTGGTCGAAGAAGGCGCGGAAACGGTCGAGGAGTTGGATGACTTCATTGCGCTGATCTTGTGTAAGCGCAGTGTCCAAGCTGCGCAACAGAACGTCTTCGTGAGGTAGTGAAGGTGCGGTGGCAGACGTGACGGCATTCACAGGCATTAGCGTCGTGTCGGAAGGGGCATCGAAAGAGAAGATGGCATCATAAGTGTCAGGACGCCCGATACATTCGCCTTGCAATAAACCTGAAGGGCAAGGGAACGGATTGCACACGTAAACGCCACTGGAACTATCGGCAAACGTGAGGACGGCAAACGGGATGACAAAGTTCCGGCGACTAGCGTATTCCTTAGACGGCATAACATAAAGAGGGTAGTCGAATCAGGAACAGAGTTACAAGAAATGGACACCATGGCGACAAAGAAAGCAGAGATGACAACGTCAGCAGCAACGACCACCTTTTCGGGCAAGCAAGGGAGATCTACGGTTGTGGTACTAACGGAGACAAGGCGAGCTGGCGAGCACAAGGGAGAGCTGACGAGCAACTTCCTCACAGATGTATTGCTGAATTTGTGGCAACAATGTGGTGTAGTCAGCACCAATACTTCTGGACCCCAGAGCTGAAAGGTCAGCTGTTTGCGTGCTAGTGCGACGTGTAGAAATTCGCTGCTTGCGCCTCTGATCAAAACTTTGGCAGAGCTGTGTTACTTCGGTTACGTATGTGGGTTTTTTTGGCCACAAGCATATGAAAAGCGTCATCGTCAATGCCTTTCATTATGTGTCTTATCCTGTCAGCCTCCGACATACTCGCATCCACCCGCGTACAGAGGCCGATGACATCCTCAGTGTAGCTCGTGAAGCGCTTACCAATTTGTTGAGGTCGTCCACGCAAGCCGCCTTCAGCGCGAAGTTTCCGCATAGCTGGACGACCGAATACGGAGTCACGGTCTCTTTAAAAGCCGCCGACCAGGTGGAAATAATGGCTTGGTGGTTGTTGAACCATAGGTTGGCCAAATCAGGCAGGTAGAAGACGTGAGTCAGCTTCGCAGGGTCATCCCACTTGTTAATCGCGCTGGCATTTTCGTAGTTTGCCAGCCAGCCCTCGACTTCACGATCTTCAGTGCCGCTGTAGACTGGAGGGTCGCGCAGACGAAATACAGCACAGCGCACGACAGACGGGTGGGGGGGGGGGGGGGGGGGGGGAGGACGAAGAGGCTTGCGAGATATCGACGCGCTCGGTCATTCTAGAATCAGATGGTAGCGTATGGCTGCGGAGCTCCAGGAAGGACGCGGAAGGGGACTACCCAGCGACTCCACCGAATGCAACAAGCGTGTTCTGCTACAAACACTTGTTATTGTTGACAAGGTGTGAGTCAACCAAGCTGGTGCAGGCAGAAACCCGGCAAGCACGAACCACACGAACGTCTACGTCTTCTGTCTCGCTGGCACAGCGCTGACACCGATGTGCTCCGGTACAATATATATATATATATATATATATATATATATATATATATATATATATATATATATATATATATATATATATATATATATATATATATATATATATATATATATATACAGGCACGTGGTCATGATGGTGAAGAATGAAGCAATCGGGCTGTTAACGGCGAAACTCTTTATTGGGCGAACTTGTGCCGAGAAAATGAAACGTCAAAATACAAGCAACACGCTGTACACTGATAGCGGCAATCACAGTCGTCGACGTCAGCAATCTGATCAGCGGTAAGGCGTGTCGGCATTTATGCATGTGGCATCAAAGGCTCCAGCCTTATTGTTGGTGGCCGCATTAGTTCCAGAATAAGCTGTACTGTTCGCGTTGTTCACTCAAGCTGATCAGAACAACCTACAATGACCGGGAATACTGCTAGTCACTCCGGTGCGGCGTGCGCAAGGCAGTGATTACACGTGTAACGGGTCGCTTACATAAAAATAGAAAAAGAAGCTCCCGTGGCATTGCCCCCTTCTGAAAAGCATCGTCCCGATGCTTAAGAGAGGCCATGGACACGAAAAAAAAAATGCATACATGCGTGCATACACGACAAACGTGGCATTATATATATATATATATATATATATATATATATATATGTATATATATATATATATATATATATATATATATATATATATATACATATATATTTATTTATTTATTTATTTATATAGAGAGATAGATATAGGTCCAACCCTACTTAAGCGACACAATAAACCTCTCCTTATATCAAAAGTTTAAGCATATTATAATGAGAGAACAGGAGAATACGACAGCGTTTGTTTTGGGTGATTTGTAGTTAGGGAGGAGTGCTGCAAAGTGGTATTGCCGAGTAGTCTTATAAAGAATGAGCCAATCTGAGAGGCCGTCATGCGTTGTAGAATGTTCGGTTCCGTGAGTACAAATCGTTTGCTCTCGCTGCGTGCGATGTGCCCGAATCCTGGCGGGAACACAAGCTACACTCTATTTCTCGTGAACATCTTATGCACTTGCCGCAGCTTTCCAACAGCTTCGTTGACGAGTCAATCGAGCACGTGAATGTTTCACACAATCATGTACGGCTATCCGATGCGCAGCTCGTTACTTCGAGCAGGTTCCCGTGTCTGCCTTTTACACGTTACAGTTCATGCTCGTGCCTTGATTCCTCCTCGTCATCGATCGAGCACGTGAATGTTTCACACAATCATGTATGGATATCCAATGCAGGTCGTTACTACGCCGAGCAGGTTCCCGTGTCTGCCTGTAGGCGTTACAGTTCATGCTCGTGCCTTGATTCCTCCTCGTCATCCATCGAGTACGGGAATGTTTCACACGATCATGTACGGATATCCACTGCAGGTCGTTACTTCGCCGAGCAGGTTCCCGTGTCTGCCTTTAGGCGTTACAGTTCATGCTCGTGCCTTGATTCCTCCTCGTCATCCATCGAGTACGGGAATGTTTCACACGATCATGTACGGATATCCACTGCAGGTCGTTACTTCGCCGAGCAGGTTCCCGTGTCTGCCTTTTACACGTTACAGTTCATGCTCGTGCCTTGATTCCTCCTCGTCATCCATCGAGTACGGGAATGATACACACAAGCATATACGGATATCCACTGCAGGTCGTTACTTCGCCTAGCAGGTTCCCGTGTCTGCCTTTTAGACGCTGCAGTTCATGCTCGAGCCTTGCTTCCTCCTCGTCATAGGAGCGCTGCGCCGACGAGTCTTCTGCCGATGATGACATCAGATTCCCTGAAGTTATGAATGTTGTGGTGGCTCTCCCTCCACAGAAGTGGAAGGCGACAGTTGCGCTCTCCCTTTCAGTCGGGACTTTCCTTTCTTATGCGGGGATCACACTCACCTATTTGCGGCTACAATGGCTTACTTAATGACTGCAAGTTTCCGTGTGCGCCAGCGTCGATCAGTTCCAGCAGGAGAGGTCACGTACTTTCCGGTCACCGAATTTGGGGATGCCAGGCGAGCACGCGTTTTCGCCAACGTAGTCTAGTAACACTTTCGCGTTAAAAAGTGGTGAGATATCACCTGAAATAACTCTCTATCGGAAGTGTGGGTTCTGTATGATACGGTAAGTCTTGATGCAGCAGTGCTGGTGCATCAAGAATTTCATATTAAAGAATTTCATATTGCGTAATATCCTCGAGTCATGGCCTGCGAATCACGGCCTACGAATGAAGATGCAGCAAGGCTTACAAATCAAGTTTTTTGTGCCCACAAACATGTTACTTCCGGTTATATCTGTGGTAAGTTAAGGTATGTTCGGCTCTGTCGCTTCTGCGGCCTTAGTAGTCACACACACACACACACACACACACACACACACACACACACACACACACACACACACACACACACACACACACACACACACACACACACACACACACACACACACACACACACACACACACACACACACACACACACACTTTTCCCCTCACTTCATAACACCTTTGCCTAACATCCCGTTTCAGGCTGGGCGGCTGAATTCCTTAGATCTAATATTTTCCACCATTTTTCCTTAGATGTAATATTTTCCTCCAGTGAGACACGCCTTTGCTACGTATATAGTAACGTGGCCCGTACATATAACATTAAAGCCATGCAAATATTTGCGCTCAAATTTTGATAGAAAACTTGCGTTTCATATAACTAATTACTGCAGGTACAAGCATTCCATTCGTAACTCACAGTTTCAGGCCTCGGCACTAAAATTAGACTTTAACTGATGAAGGAGTGGAAAATTTCTGACATCAAGGTCTCAGACGCGAAAAGGAGGGCTGCGAAAGTTAGTGAAGGGCAGGCAGCAGGCGATTACATATTTAACGCGTTAAAAAAAAAGATATGGCTGTCGGCTGTCGTGCTATTATGAATATTTTGTCCTAGTGCTTCCGTAATAAATTATGCGCGTGCCTATGATCCGTTTATTATTCTTATACATCTTTCGTTGACGCCGTCTTATGCAGGCTCAGGGAACAGTTATTGGCTTTGCAGCTCTTTGCGCAGCGTATAAGGATGTAAATTGTATTTAACCTCTTATGAAGTGAATATATTACAAAAGATCGGTTACTGAATTTTGCCAGATGTGCTTGTGCGATGCGAGCGTGTGAAAATGTTCCAGATCCATTTTCGACCAAAGCAAGCAAGGTGAAAAAAGAAAACGGATCGAGCATCGCTGTCGTCATCCTTTTACATGCTTTTCATTCGGAAATTCAATGTGACGTAGTCAAGATTACAAAGAAATAATTGCTGCAAAAATGAAATCAATGCTTCGTACGCACGCGATCGAATCGATTCAGCCGCATGGGCTTTTTTTATCAGTGCTCATCCTCGTTGCAAGCGTGATCTGAGGTGTCCTACTTTTCTTGAGGGAGCGGGAGATGCGCTGATAAATTATTTTTTTTACGAAACTACGACCTAAGAAGGCACTCAGCTTCCTCTCGCTAAGTGTTCCCGTAAAAAGGCTGAGTACTGCGCCATATTTTATTGCGAACGGCTGTTTACGAGCTAGAAAACAATTCGATACTGTTCTTTCATCCGTCACCGCTATAACATGTGCTCTACAGGATGTAAAGTAAAAAAGACATCGTTAGATCATTTACGGCATGTAATAGTTAAACAAGTACCGACATGTTATCTTAAAGTTCGTGTTTTTACGAGGAAACTCTCTAATATTAGGCATTACAGTGGGTCGCTTGCTAATACCGCATGTAGGCACACACGTAATATTAAATTTGCTTACTCCTTTGCGACGCGCAGTGAGTGCTCTTCATGATTTTTTAATGAATCCAAGTTTATTGAGCGGCTTGTAATTGACATTGTTGTTCCTCTTCATTATATTGTGTTAATGAACATATCTCATAGTTATGTTATATGTAAGTGCATGTAAAAATATCTGTACGGAGTCTACCCGCAGTATAACCTGTGTGACGGCCCTGTGTAGATTGGACTCGGCCGTTAGTGTTATTGTTTATGCGCGAGAAATGGTATGTGACTTAATGCTTCCGATTATGTTTTTCTTTTCTTATTCTTTTATTCTTTCTTGTTTTTGTTTTTGGGTGTTTTTTTATTTTTACTATCATGATTATGGTATAGCCGGCTCTAATGTAGCCTACCTTTCCATGCTTTTCATATATTATATATATATATATATATATATATATATATATATATGAATTAAAAAAATACTAATCGTGTCCCTTACTTATCGGTATAATTGTGCAGAGCAGATGAGCAATTGTAGAATCACACGTGTTGCGGGCGCAGATTCAATGTTGCTCCGTGCAGAACACAGTGGGAGCTAAATGTAGCCCTATATGTAGAAATGCGCCTTAACTTGAAGCCACTACTCTACTTGCTCAAGCGGGATTAATCGCTTTTAAGAGAGCTTATTTTATCGTAGTAGATGCAAGAAATCGAACTCAGGCTGGTGCTGATTAGTATAAATCGTATCAGTGTGAAATTCGTTGTAGAAATTCGATAGTTGATGGGCGATGTCGCCCCGCGTTCGATACGCAAGGCCCAGAAGTTGCGTAAGGAGACTCGTACAGAGAAATAAAAGAGAGAGAGAGAGAGACAGAGAGGTGTTAATCATCACGACCCTTTTTTAAACTATACGGTGAAACGTGTCAGCCTCCACATCAATAGCAAGCGCAGCTGATTGAGGCAAGCGTGGAACCCATCCAGTTATAAGTGCGGTGGGCTCAAATCCCGCAAGGCATAATCTCAGGCGCCACGAGTGTGCTGAGGCATGCGAATGCAATAGAGGTAGATGATTAGACCAGCCAATCAGCTCCCACCAGAAGCATCCACTGTATACACCCAACAACCAGCTTAGAATACGTGTGTGCCCGAGTATCATAGGCGCCGGAAGTTTGCTAGAGCGCGTTTCAAATGTCTTCGTCGACAAAGCGTTGTGCGTTTGGTTATGTCATTTCCGTGCTTTAGTGGCAAAGGGCCTTATGCAGCATGCACAAGACATGTGGAATATCTGACGTACCTATCTGCCGCTGTGCCCTGGATACTCCTTGTCTTTGTGTTCTATAAACTGTATTATTGAATATTCCCTGAGGCGCTCGGAACCTTTCCAGCATTTTTCTAGGGTTTCGATGAACAGGACTCCTCGCTGTATCAGTTGTCCCTAAAGCGGGACTCTCCGTAAATTTTCCAGGAGTGCAAGGTGCATGGTTTTCCAATTCACGTTGGCTTATCTTAAGGCATTGAGGAGTCGGTGTTCATATAACAAATGTCCGCTGTAAGCTTAGGTAATCCTAAAGTCAATACTTTTTACGCATAATACCTACTGAACCAATAATACGGTGAAACGCCGCTGTCGTACAGCCCCAGTGTACAGACGCTGTCGACTGACCAGAAATGCATTAGTGAGCACGATGGACCTTCACAGTTGTTTGACAAGATTTTTGCTGTCCTCCGTAGTAAATACAGTGTAAGCAGTCTATCTCCATTCTCTGACATCCATCATCATCCAGTAGAGGGCGAAAACTGCAAAGCTTGAGTGCACATAAAAAAAAAATCATGAAAAGGTAGCTTTCAACGAAACATAGTAGTGTCAAACAGGCAAGCCGCCCGTCTTAGAACATACAACGCCCGAAATAACCTGAAGAAGTGAGCGTATATATGCGCAAAATAAGCACTATGTGCCAGACACTCGAACCTATTTAATTAATTAATTAATTTATTTATGCATTTGTTCATCTACCGTAAGGTCCCATGTGGGCATTACATAGGGTGGTGGGGGGGTATTCACAATACTGTTGGGTTATGTTGACAATAGACATATTTAAAGAGAACATCCAAGAGCAAACAAACAAAAACAAACAGAAACCTATACAGCACAAGTCTGCATACCAGGGCTGGGCAAAGATACATTGATATTGTATCGCGATACGATACAAGATACTCAGGCAAGAAGTATTGGAGATACAGGTACAAAATACTGCCGCAATAAATGTATCCGATACGATACTTGGCAATTGTATCTTAAGATACTTCGATACATTCTCAAATTTGTTTTTACAGACGCTTATAATGTAGCAGCAAACGCCTATGCACAAAAATGTCTCCTTGAAAATTTCTTAACTGTGACCTATTTTGTTTCACTTGAATAAAATGTCTGTTGGCATCTCAAAGTCTTTGCCCTTCTTGCTCAAAGTACATTAGTTTCCTTCCAAAACAACTTATTGAGATTTGTTTTAGCTTCTTCAAAGCCAACACTTTATACACCTAGCTGACAGCCGTTCTTGCTTGTCATTTTTGCAATTGATGGGAGTCGCTGCTCAGCTTGCCGACCAGCTAGCGGGTTGCCATATAATAAGAATAACTTCAATAACAAGCCTTCGCACAACGGCGCATATACCGGTGTGGACTTTTATCTTGTCCGTGTATCCGGACAGGTGTACAGCAGCAACAACGCTGGCAGCGACATTTTTTGTGGGGGGGGGGGGGGGGAGGGGGTTGGAGGAAGGGCGGGGGGGAAACGCATGGTATATACTAGGAGTTTGAGACCTTTCGCTAGTGGCCCGGCCCGCACATATGACCGTCTTCGTCCCATTTGTTTTTATTTTCCAAATAAGTGTGTTCGTGAGCTACACAGACATGACTGGTCTCAAGCATTCCTTTCGTGAGGAACATGTGGTCACCATGTGCTGAAACAAAACCGCGGGACAAAAACTATATTTCAGAATCCGCGTCCAGATTTCGCTCGTTGTGTACATCGGTATTGATGTTTCTCGAGCACTGACTCCAAATCCCCTTCAGAAGTGACCTATATATATCAGGCATGGGAAAGGCTTCCTTTCAAACGTCATTTTGTTCAGAGACGAAGGAAACACAGCGCCGACCAAAAGTAAAAATATATTCTTAAAAAAGACGTTTCGGCTCCCACACGGGAGCCTTGTTCACAATGAAGCATGTGCAGCAAGTTCGCTTATTTATAAGGTTGCCATGGGTGCTTCCGTGTCTGTCACCGTCGCGAACCTTACCATGGAAGCGGTCGAGAGTCGTGCTTTGTCCTCATTTGCCGTCCCACCGAAAGTATTCTTACGGTATGTCGACGATTGCTTTTGCGTTTTACAACGTGAGGCCTTGCCGGCCTTTACATCTCAGCTAAATTCAATTGAACACTCGATACAATTCACAGTGGAAGAAGAATCGGAGGGCTGCCTTCCTTTCCTCGACGTCCTCGTAAAACGAGAAGACGGACACTTGAAGTTCTCTGTCTACAGGAAAAGCACACACACTGGCCGCTACCTGAATTTCAGATCGCTGAATCCTTCCTGCCACAAACGCTCTGTCGTCTCGACTCTCTTAAAACGGGCTCAACGGACTTGCTCAAGCGAAGAAGACGCACGTAGTGACGTGGAGACCGTCCGTCGGGAGCTGGCCGCATGCGGTTACCCGTCCTCATTCATCAATTCAGTTCAACGTCAACTATCGCGGCCGGTCCAACCAAGCAATCCTTCAGCAAAGAAAAGAGCGTCGGTGCCGTATGCTCCGGGCTTCAGTGAGGCACTCGCCAGAATTTCGCGCTCCTACGACGTACAGGTCTCCCATATACCTGCACGCAAACTTGGAAACAGCCTCACGGACGTCAAGGACAAGTTAGAGCGGGAGAGGTTTCCAGGTGTCGTCTACAAAATCCCTTGCACAGATTGTACACATGTTTATATCGGTGAGACCGGCAATTTCAAGAGAAGGTTACGCGAGCACTGGCAATGACGTGAAAAACAGAAAGCTGACGTCAAATGCACTCGCCGAACATGTTGTGTCCACGGGCCATGTGATCAACTGGGAAGATGCTTCCGTCATCGCCACGGAAAAGAAACTCTTTCCACGGCTTCATCTCGAATCATTGTTTATTCAAACCACTGCGCACACGCTGAACAAGAACTGTGGTAATCTTCCGCCTGTGTATGCCCGTTGCCTCAAACATGTGATTAGACAACCTTATAAATAAGCGAAATAAGCGAACTGCACATGCTTCATTGTGAACAAGGCTCCCGTGTGGGAGCCGAAACGTCTTTTTAAAGAATATATCTTTACTTTTGGTCGGCGCTTGTTTCCTTCGTCTATGTCTTTCCCCGGCCAGGCGGGTTTCCGCCAAACTCTCGACTTCATTTTGTTCAGACTCTCTCCCACCATCTTCACTGTCCCGGCCCTTGCAACTAAATTGCGCGACTGCGGCCCGCTGGCTATAAGCTGAGTTTGAGACCCCTGGTGTATACGTGGATGACGTAAAACTGCAATGTATTTTCATATTCTACTTATCTGCTGGCGTAAAGGATTCTCTGTGATATACTCACGAACATGCAATCTTTTGGCAACTTTTATTCAACGAGAGAACACGTGCAGCCCAGAAATGTCTCAGACGTATTGTATAGTTGCACAAAGCGTCCCAGGACACCGCCGCTATTCGCGCTATTGACGCTTATAGCTCCCATTACGTGGCGCTTAGTAATACGAAAAATATTTAAGAAGGCCCAAAACAGGAAAACAAATATAAGTAAAATAGAGAGGTGGTTCTCAATCAAACATTCACATTGAATGAGTACAGAAACATATTACTTAATAGCTATGAGCATGAAGTATCGTCAACTTACCCGTTGAGACAATAGAAAATTCAGTGCCCATGGAAAATTGCCTGAAATGGCTCGTTGGGACGCTCATGAGTAAAACGGAGCATTCAGTAAAACAACGTTTCTCGAATCCCCTTCCTAACATCTTTAAGATGGCTCCTAATGATTTCCATTATTATAAAGCAAATGCAATTCCGCTATTTTTCTAAGCGGTAAGCAGAATGTTTTATACTATATACTCAAGGCACGCCCACATAATTATGTATTTGTTTTCAATATCCCATTGCCAACGTGTAAATGTGTAAACAGTAGTAGAAATAAAGCACAGTTGGAAGAATAAAGCCGGGATCTTATTTTGGGAACGCGTTACAAAAGACATACTGCAGTGACCAGACTGGAAAAATAGTAAAGAGACCTAGGTAATGTATGGAATGAAAAAACGGGGTTGATCCCTCTATCATAGGAATCGGTATAACACGAAAGTAAAACGTGTCTTCACAGACGTAGTTGAGCGTTTGTTGTGCATTGTTTCGCCCCGAGGGCGATGGAATGAATGCTATAGCAACAAGTTGTAATGTCACGCGAAGAACGGCAAGCAGCTCGAAACTTCCAACGCGTTGCTCAAGCAGAAAGGACGCACGGAACAAACATACACAGGATGAGCGCGAACTAACAACTGTCACAGCTCGACAGTTAAAGCGCGCTGGTCAAATACAAAGGAGGACGCACGAAACGAACGCACAAGTATACACAGGATGAGCGCGAACTGTCACGGTTGTAACTTATTTGTTTGTGAGCAGCGCGCTCCTTTCGCAAAAGCGGCCGCTGCGGTGAGCGAAATGACCTTCGTGTTCTCTGTAACTTGAATGCAAACCTGCGGTGAGAGCGCAAGACGTACACGATAAGCGCGCGCGCAGGAGCGACCACGCCCTGTAGAGACACGCTCATCTCAACGCGGGGGGCGACGACATTTAAAGCGCGCTCTTCTAGGGTGCCTCAATGACAGCGCGCTCCCCCGCGCGCATCGAGGCACCCTACGCTCTTCGAGCCCTTCGCGCCATCTCGCTAGTGAAACGAAAACACACTGATGTGCCCCGATCTCTGAGTACCGACACTGCCAAATGGTGTATATAAATAGCACGCCGTTAGTATGACGAAGGAAGTGTCGTTTGTGGCGGAGTCGTTTCGTGCTGCGCGCTGGGGATCGAGAGGTCGCGAGTTCGATTCCGGGTGACGGAACTTTTTCTTCTAGTTTTTTTTTTGCCATATGCTAGTCTTTATATTTTACGTCATATCCGTGACGGAAATGCGTCAGTGGAGCCGTGGTGGACCCCGGCATAAAACACTTTCGTGTTAAAAAGACTGCTAAGAAAGCACTTGTGCTAATAATCAAATTGTGATTTCATAACTTCTTTGAATAAATGTAGCAGGAAGTGAAAAATACGGTACGCCAAGATATTTTCTGTTCGGTAAACGTTTGCTCTATGAGATATAGCATCAGTACCAGTGGTGCTAAAGTTGTTAGAACCTTATTTGCATATTAGTTAATTCATTGCATGCAAGTCAAACGTACATCCATGGGATCCTTCAAATCGCTGGTATGTAAAACCCACGAGACACAAACAAACCCCATTCTTCCACGCATCACATTTCGTTACGGAGCAAGAAGCAAGACGTAAGAGAATATTCAATAACGACAATGTAGCAACATCAGAATTTGCGCGATAGACGCCGCACGCAGTGGAGTACGCGGCGCAGGATAGTGGCTAAGAGTAAGTGTCGCGGCATTGGCGCTACTAAAAAGAAAAGAAATCGAGAAAACAAACAGTACGTGGACAGGTCGTAGATGTCCACGCGCTTGTCTTCCTCATCCTCTGCCCTCACTGGAGGACTTTGGGGGGAAAATAAATAAAGTTGCTTCACTGGCCTTAGACTTATTCAGATGGCTTAGTGGCACCAGTACCAGCTTGAGAAGTGGAGCATGGCCAGCGATTATTGTTTTGTATGGTTGTGTTGCGATAGAAGCATCTTGTATTTTAAGATACATGATACATTATCTAATGTATCGGAAATACACATAAAGATACTCGTCTTTCGAGACGAATCGCGATACAGATACAAGATACCCAAAGAGTACCTAAGATAGTATCTAAGATACATGTATCTTCGATACTGCCCAGCACTGCTGCATACAAACATGGTAGTGCAATGTAGTACTAAGTAATGCATGAAACAGAGCATGATATAATACAGGTATTATTGAAACTAAACTCAACAAAAGAAAGCTATAAAATTTTACAATTCTACGTTCCACCTCAGCTTCAATATGCTAACAAAAGAGTCGTGATTGCGCATGGTTACAATATCGCTTGGCAGTTTATTCCAGTGATAAATAGCAAGAAACAGTGGTGAGTCACGAAAAAGTTAGCTCGCGCAAACGTGGGTTGTATTTGGTATGCGGCACCCAAGCGCAGAAAAATGCGTTGAGCTGGCTTAATCTGTGACTGCTAGAACGATGAATCACTGAAATAAAGCCGGTGGAAATGAGAAAGCAGTGCGATAAGCGTACGCTTTTCTAGTGCAGGTAATTTCAATGAGGTTTCAATAGCTGTTATGCTATGGACCTGGGAATAGTTTCCCGTTATAAAGCGGGCTGCTTTGTTTTGGATGGCCTAAAGTTTATTAATCAGGTAATGCTGATTAGAATTCAAACTAGGGATGGTATATTCCATTTTTGAGCGAACAAAGTTATGTATGCGAGAAGTTTAGTAGACTGGTTAGCAGAGTGCATGTTTATTGAATCCTTGAGCTATTGAAGCCTTACTGGTTGTTGCCTCAACGTGAGGATTCCATGAAAGGTCATGAGTAAGATGGACGTCTAAGTACTTTATTGTACACACATTTTCGACTAGCATATTGTTAATCATGTAAGAATGCAGCTAGAGGTTGGAAGTTCTTGTGAACTGGATTGCATTAAGATGCTTCAAATGTCCCAATAAGCAGTACATAAGGGGGCGTACGAAAAAATCTGACTGGATTTGATGGATGACAGATTTCTAGGTAACGCTTGGGTCAATGGCGTGCACAGTATCGATAGGGAAGCGTCGGCAAGGTATGCACCACTTCACAAATTTCGCGGCTGTTAGGGAAGTTTTTTTTTTTCTTGGAATGGCCGATGCATCAATGTGCGGCCTATTGCGGGTAAGACACCTCTTGTGCACTCGATGTCAGTACGACTTCCATCACATCTCTTCCGACTGCACCTTTTCTGAAAAGTTAATAAGAATGTTGGGTCCTGGCAACATTCGTCTACGGCGCTGAAAGCTATTTGGGCACGCTGCTGCAGTTTGCTGGGGCCTTAGTGGCCTCTAGTAGTCATTCTGCGCGGCACATTGTGGGCGTCCAGTACTCGTTCCCTTCCTCTTTTTCTCTTTTTATTCCTTAATATCCCCACCACAACTGACGAAACGTCAACCGGACACTCGCCTGGTTCCCATCCCCGCTTTCCCTCTCTTCTTGGGTGTCTCCGCCTCATATGATTATGAGGCACACCGCAATGGGGGACTGAGGATTAAGTTTGACCACCTCCTGTGGTTCTTTAACGTGCACATCAAACGAAATACACGGGTGTTCTTGTACTGCGGCATCATAGAAATGCGGCCGCAGTGAGAATCGAAGCCGCGTCCCCCAGCTTGACAGCCCGACACCTGAAGTGCTAAGATGCAAGTATATATATATATATATATATATATATATATATATATAATATATATATATATATATATATATATATATATATATATATATATATATATATATATATATATATATATATATATGTATATATATATATATATATATATATATGTATATATATATATATATATATATACATATAAGGCTGGTTCATACATATGTATATATATATATATATATATATATATATATATATATATATATATATATACATATGTAAGGCTGGTTCACCCGCTGAAAACGTTCAGTAAAGACGCATTGACGAAAGTTTTGTCGTCCCTTCCTTGCATATAATACGTCTGGTCGAGCGTAAATATATATACATGAATCCTTTATAACAAAACCGTGATACAAGTGCAACATATTTACATACTAAGACTAGTTGCAGCCTTGCCGTACGGCCGTGGTTGCTGCATGTGTCGCAACCACGGGTGTTCGCAAACCATACAATCGAAGCAAAGGGCTTGTCCGGAAATCGCTTAGAGAGAGAGAATAAACATTAATAAACCAAAATATAGGTGGATTACCGCTGCCGGGCCCCTCTTTCAGGGCCCCGCTGGCCACAGCGTCTCACCCGACCTAACTGATCGAGTTTTGCCAGCTGGTTTACAAGGGTCAGATCGCAAGCTGCCCCTCCCACGACCACGTACGTATTTGTCGTGTATGTCCAGAGTCGAGCGAGACTGGTCTCTCTGGGCAGCGTTGGAGTGCCTCCGCATCATGAAGATACGTTCATGTATCTGTCTGGGTATGCGTTGTCTGTGGTTTCTGTGAATGAGAAAAGGTGCTAGTCTGTAAGCAACGCCATCACACGCTTTTTTCTTACTGAGTTTCTTATAAGGCGGTTCCATAGATCTACTGTCCAAACGCTGTTGCTCTATGTTGATTTGTCGTGTCACCTCTTCTGTCGGCAGGACATATGTCCTTTCCCTCTCTCCCTGTTCTTTACTGCTTCCTCATCCACTGATGGTCGCCGTTGAGGTGTCAGCTGCTCGAGCGAGACAGTTGCAGTGCAGCCATCATTGCTGATTTTCCTTTTCCTTCCCCCTTTTCTGTATATTTTCTCAAATAAACAACCTGTTACTACAAGGGCTGGGCAAAGATACCTTGAAATTGCATCGCGATACGATACTAGGTATTCGCGCAAGGAGTACTTCAGATACAGCTCCAAGATACTTCCGGAATTATTGTATTCGACAAGATACTTGCCAATTGTATCTTAAGATACTTCGATACATTTGCAAGTTCGCTATTATGAATGTATACAGGGTGTTCAAAACTAGGCTTTATGGTTTTCTTAAAATTCAGCGCTGGGAGTTACATGAAAACCACTTTTCAGATAAATGTTTCATCAAGAGATACACAAAGTGAGACAATAACTATCGCTGTCAACCACCAAATTAAGCAAGATTGAATACCTACACTCTTAAAAAAAAGGGTGTCTGTACTGACTACCTTTGGGTGGTAATCGCCTTGCTACACATATGATGACCTTTTGGGGTGTCAAACGACCGCTTCGTTCTTCAGACCAACGACTCCCTTCTTCACAAGCAGAGAGAGAGTATGTATTACTCCCAACGCAGGAGTCTACGCGACTACCTTTTATTTCCCGCTAGTACCTATAGGTAGTCAGGGTGACCCCTTTGCCATGGTAACGCTGACCCCACCCCCACTGAAGCGTTCCTTTGACTCCGTTGTCCTTAAGGACAGTGGTGTACGACTCCCCTGGCAAGAGTCACTGTGACCACTTCGTGGTACTCAATGAGACACTCTGCAACAAATAATGCGTTTATTTTTCTTCTTGGTCGACATTGATGAAACTTGCTGAGTTTAGGTTTACTTATGTGGTGATTTCAAATATGCAATTATCTGGAAGAAAACGCAGTTTTAACACTTAAAAATTTCATGTGTCTTCATGAGCAAGCCTTTCCAAACTTGGAGAGTTACAAAGTAAATCGACATATCGCTATAGTTAGGGGATAAAAACTGTATGCAATAGTTTTAAAGGAGTTTACTGCGCTGTTCTGGCATAATGTTCATGAACTCACTAGCCCACATACGAACTCGCGTTTTAAACCCATTTGAGTTAAAAGTTACGTAATATTGAACTCTCGTGAGCGAATCACCAGCTAGACATACACTTACTGGTCAATGTTCAGCATACTATGACTATTGTTTAAGTGGGTTTAGAACATGCATTCTGGTTATGTTGCATACAGTTCCCATTTCATATTATTGTGATATGCTTACTTTGTAACTCTTTCAGGTTTGTAACTCGTGCAGGCATAACATGGTACATGAAATGTTTGATATACTTAATTAACACGACATATAATAGTAAAAAATATTTGCATTTTCAAAATCTGCGTACAAATACACATAAACTAAACAAGTGAGATTGATCAAGAATTTCAAGAGAACTTCAAATCAGAGCGAACACCATTAGGGTTTTTATCTGACAATCGACGAAAGTTGGTACCGCTACCTCTTGTTACTCAACAAGGCACTTCCACCGGGCTTACTCAAACAGGAACACTGTGGTGGATGCATGACAGCCGCAACAAGATTTTGTAGCAACTTTACAGTGGTGCACTCGATTCCTCTGGGGGAGATAAAATACTACTCGAAGTTTATATAGATGAGTCTCAGAACAATTGCCGCTCGCGTAAAACAACAAAAAATGTTTATTCTAGAAGAAAGTAAGCCATGCAACACGGAGACAGAAGAGATGCGGACAGCTCAGACGCTAGCGTTTGGTTTGTCTGTGTCTTTTCTCTTTCACTTCTGCATGCCTTCATCCTACAATGAATTCCTCTAAACAAACTGAAATTTCTGTGATTCGTAAAATTATTCTCTGAATCAGTTTTAAACACTGCATGCCATTTCATACATGTTCACATTGTAATGACAACCTACTGTTTTATCAATAAGCACCTAAACTATAGGCACAACATCCTGCGAATAATGCGTAGTCCTTAGCCACGTCACCACCATTGTTAAGCATTATGTGTGTGTGTGTGTGTGTGTGTGTGTGTGTGTGTGTGTGTGTGTGTGTGTGTGTGTGTGTGTGTGTGTGTGTGTGTGTGTGTGTGTGTGTGTGTGTGTGTGTGTGTGTGTGTGTGTGTGTGTGTGTGTGTGTGTGTGTGTGTGTGTGTGTGTGTGTGTGTGTGTGTGTGTGTGTGTGTGTGTGTGTGTGTGTGTGTGTGTGTGTGTGTGTGTGTGTGTGTGTGTGTGTGTGTGTGTGTGTGTGTGTGTGTGTGTGTGTGTGTGTGTGTGTGTGTGTGTGTGTGTGTGTGTGTGTGTGTGTGTGTGTGTGTGTGTGTGTGTGTGTGTGTGTGTGTGTGTGTGTGTGTGTGTGTGTGTGTGTGTGTGTGTCATTCCATGCCAAGTGTCCCAGACGTGGCGCTCGCACATCGCAGATTTTGCTGATAAAATTTGCGCCTTTTTCCTGTGCCACATGGAGTATTGTGGCAAAACACTCTAGCTCGAAAAAAATTTTGACAATCATGGTGCCCGCTCGAAATTCGCTTCTATTTATTAAACTGTGCCTAATAGAAAAATGTGTATAAAATCTATTTTTGTGTGTTTAGCTACGAAACCGCGCTTGCGCTATCGCAGAGGTTCTGTTTAGTTGTCCCATTCATTATTTCCGAATTTTTGGGTTTCACTACCAGCTACGTAGCTTCAAAAACTACAAAAATCTTCAAAGTTCGTGAATTTTTCTTGAGCTATCTGGAACTCACCCTAACCAATATTAATCATAGCCTGATTTCCAGGAAAGTGTATTTTAGTACAGAAATGTTTAGGGGTAAAATAGACTTCGAATCTTTCCGAAACAATTGTGATATTAGAGAAAATGTACGATTTGTCGCATGTTTGACCGTATTTTTCCTACTGATGCGGTCCAAGTAAAAATCCTCGTCATGTGGCGTTTGATAGAAGACCTGATCGTTAGGTAACGAAGAAAGTCTAATCAAATCATTTTTTTGTTTTAAGGAAGAAAATAATTTTTGAATTTGGCCCTCCGAACGCGCAGTGCATTTCATTTTGTTGCCACTTCGCCGCAAAGCACGTGGTCGCCCTTAGAGCTGACACTCGTCACAGGCAGCGGCCAGGTGCGAGATGTATGTCAGCGGCTCGTGAGTGGTCGAAAGTCTTGTCGCGCTGTCAGGGCGACGAGTAATGAATTTGCGTTACAATGTGAACTTGCTAGGCGGGCCCAATGGGAAGTATGGACGCCCGAGAGCAGCATGTGGAGTCGTTGGCACAATGTCCTAGAGGGACGTCTGCACGACTAGCATACACATACTGAAAGAAATAATGCACACTGTATACACTTCTTTCTCAGGGTATACGTGTTGTACAGAAGGCCATCTAGCCCATTGTGCCAACGACGCCATAGGCTGCTCTCGGGCGTCCATACTTCCCATTGGGCCCGCCAAGCAAGCTCACATTGTAACGCGAATTCATTACTCGTCGCCCTGACATCAACGTGACAAGACTTTCGACCACTCACGAGCCACTGACATACATCTCGCATCTGGCCGCTGCCTGTGACGAGTGTCAGCAGCAAGGGCTACCACGTGCTTTGCGGCGAAGTGGCAACAAAATGAAATGCACTGCGCGTTCGGAGGGCCAAATTCAAAAATTATTTTCTTCCTTAAAACAAAAAAATGATTTGATTAGACTTTCTTCGTTACTTAACAATGAAGTCTTCTATCAAACGCCACATGACGAGGATTTTTACTTGGACCGCATCAGTATGAAAAATACGGTCAAACATGCGACAAATCGTACGTTTTCTCTAATTTCACAATTTTTTTTTCGGAAAGATTTGAAGTCTATTTTACCCCTAAACATTTCTGTACTAAAATACACTTTCCTGGAAATCAGGCTATTATTAATATTGGTTAGGGTGAGTTCCAGATAGCTCAAGAAAAATTCACGATCTTTGAAGATGTTTGTAGTTTTTGAAGCTACGTAGCTGGTAGTGAAACACAAAAATTCGGAAATAATGAATGGGACAACTAAACAGAACCTCTGCGATAGCGCAAGCGCGGTTTCGAAGCTCAACACACAAAAGTAGATTTTATACACATTTTTCTACTGGGTACAGTTTAATAAATAGAAGCGAAATTCGAGGGGGTGCCAGGACCGTCAAAAATGTTTTCCAGCAACAGTGTTTTGCCACAATACTCCATGTGGCGCAGGAAAAAGGCACAAATTTTATCAGCAAAATCTGCGATGTGCGAGTGCCACGTCTGGGACACTTGGCATGGAATGACCCATATATATGAGCTACAGAAAGATCACGGAGGTCCTGATACTGTAGGAAGGTATTTGACACACGACGTACGTTTTAGCACTATGCTAATGCTAAAACGTACGTCGTGTGTCAAGTACCTTATATATATAAGGGATGATATATATAAATATATATATTTAGCGGTGGTACGGAGAGTTCTGTACAGAACTAAAATACAGAAACACCGTCCAGAAATACAGCGAGACACGTTACTGTCAGAATGAGTGAGATATGAAAAGCAATAGTTTCGCTAACATCGTTCATTACTGTCAAATGCGGCAATGTACTAGACCTGGCATAAACATTAGCATAGCCAGCAGTCAGTTTTTATGAATAGGAATCAATGGCCAGCCATCAAGCACTTCTTTGCGACATCCATTACACATTTTATGTGGCATACAGCGCAAAACATGCAACATGTGTAGTTATCATGCAGTACAGCATTCTCATGTAGTCATCTGAGATACAGGACCCCAATAGGTGACACAGCTTGCGTGCATGAGCTTGGCAGTGTCGTGTTCCCAGACCATGTCAGGGTCAGGTGGCATTCTGGCGAAAAGGACAGCAGGTTGCACTGATTCGAGACGACTCACGGCCAGACCTTAAGCGTCGCTATTCCGAATTCTTGGACACGTCTTGACTACCTCGAGACACGAAGTTTCCAAGGAGGCTTCCTGGTCAAATGCAGCTGTAGAGCTTCAATGTACAGTCTTGAAGCAACCTGAAATAGTCAAGTGCACAAAAAAAAAACCCATGATGACAGACAGATCGATCACCTTTAATCTGATAAGGGCAGCGCTCACACACCAGATTCCATGAAGTGTCATGGCAATGAACAAAACCAGGGATACTCATTAACTTTGCTGTACTTTGAGGGTCTGTTACTCCCTTAGCCAGCTGCAAATGTTTCCGCTGCATGACCTCCGTACAATTAGAAGGATGTTTTTTTAGAGAACGCATATTTCTTATCAAAATTGTATAATAGTCACGCTCAAGATGTTTTCGCGCGCGCTCTATGTCAAGAAGGAAATAGTTCGCTGCAACTAAAATGGCAATGAAGATATTAATTAACAAAAACTCATTAATTAACTTTTATATCCTGACTTGGAGGTAGTTGTTTATATCAGAAAGTTGTAGCGCGTGCCAATTTATGGCATACACATTTTTTTTAATCGCGAAAGTTACACGTAATTCGTGATATTCATCCACGAATTTCAAGGACGAAATCGAAACTGATAGCGCCTGAAGCGCAGGAAACGTCGCTTCTCTGTTACGTAAGCTCAGAGCTACACGTGAAAAGAAGGTGATGATAGTTTAATGAAGGTGGGCCGAAGCAGAATGTGATCAGGAAAGTCTGCAAGCATTCATAAATACACAACAGTTTATTATTTGGGTGCGATGTGTGGTACTTATCTGTAAACATAGAAAGAAAAGGTTGATATTACTGCGGTTTCGGTTGCGCGCATCTCGAAAGAAACAGATGAGCACCAAACGCCACATGCAAATGTAAGGCGATCCGCTGGCGCAAGTTAGATGACTTGCCACTTTTCACGAAAAGGTACGACCACGACGCGCCTTCATTCAAATTTCGTCACTCCCTTGTCACGGGCAGCTCCGGTCTGACGTATCAGAAAAACCGCGTTTTCTGTGCGCCGGACACGATCAGTTTTGATTTAGCCCTTAAAATTTCACAATAAATATGTCGAGTTACGTAAAACTTTCATGATTTCTGAAAAATGGGGATGCCATAAAGTGGCACGCACTACAAATCTCTAATATAAACAACTGCCCTCAAGTCAATAAATAAAAGTTAGTTAACGGGTTTTTGTTAATTAGTCCCGTCAACGCATTTTTTGTTGCGGCAGAATATTTCCGCCTCGAACTAGAGTACCACTGGAGCGAACTAGAGTATGACTGGAGCGTGACTGTCATAGAATTTTTTTATACAAGATATGTATTTTCTGAAAAAAAAAATCACCTTGTATAGCATGGCAGCAGTATTTTAATAATAATAATAATTGTTGGGGTTTGACGTCCCAAAACCATGATAAGATTATGAGAGACGCCGTAGTGGAGGGCTTCGGAAGTTTCGACCACCTGGAGTTCTTTAACGTGCACCTAAATCTAAGCACACGGGACTAAACCATTTTTGCCTCCATCGAAAATGCGGCCGCCGCGGCCAGGATTCGATCCCGCGACCTGCGGGTCAGCAGCAGAGCACCATAACCACTAGACCAGCAGTATTTTAACGAATACCTGTAGGTCGCGGGATCGAGTCCCGGCCTCGGCGGCTGCATTTTCGATGGAGGCGAAAATGTTTGAGGCCCGTGTACTTAGATTTAGCTACACGTTAAAGAACCCCAGGTAGTTGAAATTTCCAGAGCCCTCTACTACGGCGTCTCTCAATCATATCGTGGTTTTGGGACGTTAAACGCCAAATGTTATTATTAGTTTAACGAAGAAAACGGCAAAATGTGTATACAGCTACACGAAATATGGCGAATGTACGACAAGACTAGGCTTGCCTTCACTGCCTTCTTTCTGTCGCGTTATTGTGAGCGTGCCCTTCTATGTGCCTGGCTTCAGAACAGCTGCACGAAGGTGCAGCTATTTTAAAGGCCTAATGTGCCATTTTTTCTTCAGATCTATATCAACAGGCAAAGGTCTCGTTTTTCCATTTGTCTGGAAGGACAACCCACCAGCCAGCGTTGACCAGTATAGAGGGTTGGGAGCAAACTCGCGCAAACTGTGCAGCACAAACATCACCTCAAACCTCAAACAATTGAGGTGATGAGAAGCGGTCAAACAAAAAGGAACAATGCTGAAGTGACTAATATACATATTAAAAACAACAGCTGATTATGGCACAAAATTGGGACAACTAAGGTGCATTGTAAAAGAATGTCAAATGAGGTACCCTGCTGTAAAGAGTGCTAAATATTCATTGCAGACTATGGCGAATAGAATTTAAATACGATACAGCGAGAGTTTTGAGGTATAATGACGAAGTAATAATTGCTAGAGATTTATGAGCGAAAAGCACGATACGATTAAGCGTTGCTACATAGTGGGAGACCACGGATTAATTTTAACTACTTGGAGTTCTTCAACGTGCACAAATTAAAGGGCATGGGAGTTTCTGTATCTCGCCCCCATCTAAATGCAGCTGCCGGGGTCAGGAATAGAACCCGCGTCCTTGGGCTTCGCAACGTAACGCTTCCAAGTCCATTTTAAAGGATTTTTGTCCACTGCCCACAACATCACTGTAGACTGTATCTTTGTGTTGAAAATAATACCGAACTGAACCACGGCTGGTATAACAAAGGCATCCAATATCCACGCAACACAGCGTTTGAGCAGTATGTTTACTGCCATTATTACTAGCTGCTGTTGTGTTTACTATTGGGTACTAGCACCACACCACATTAGACAAAGCAAGTATCACAGGAGGATGAGGTTATGCTCGTATGCAGTTTGTGGACAAAAAAAAAAACTACAACTTTGAAGTGAACTCACATTTACCTTTGTTGCATGATAATTTTTAGTATCATAAGATTAAGTCACCACTGTTTCAATTAAATGAAGCCGTGCTACAAAAGCTATTGCATCAAAGTTTTATAGCAGTTACGCACGCACGCACGCACGGACGCGCGCGCGCACACACACACACACACACACACACACACACACACACACACACACACACACACACACACACACACACACACACACACACACACACACACACACACACACACACACACACACACACACACGGCGAGAAGTTCGAATATGCAGCGAATAAATACGTATTAAACGTGTTTCAACCTCTGGGTAGCAAAGGAAAGAAACAGTAAATTCTAGAGTTTCACGAGCCAAAATCATGATCTGGATATCAGGCATGTTGGGGCCGGGTGCATTAGATTGATTTTGATCAGCTGAGCTTATTTACCCTTCAAATATATATCGGTGCAACGTTGCTCTACGTGTCACCACACTCGACTTGCAACCGAGATTTCAACTCGCAATTTCATGTTTTTCTGGCATGTATGGAATAAGGAAACACGGTATTGGCGCGCACCACTCTGTTTTACCCGCTACTGGATAGTCCAGTGCGGTTTTCGTCGTTGCCAAGCCATTGAAACACGATAGCAAAATCCGTGCAACTGGAACATCAGAAAGACAAGTGGCAAAGCTACGTGTGAAGCGAATAAAAGAGTTGCAGGCAGAAGCCGGCAGAACTCACCTGAAATCTATAACGATCGTTGGAGCGTCGTCCACAGGCTTCATCTGTCGGTGCCACTGGGATCCGTCATGCGCTGCCATCTTGCTCAGGCAAGTTCACGACGAAACGAAGCTTACTGCAGAAACTTCTCCGTCCGGAGGCTCCTTTCCCAAACACTGAGTGACACTGCTTCAGCCAGTCACGACAAGAGTGAGCCGACGACACGATACTACGCCACGAATGCATAGCACGGAAGGAAAGTCACGCAAAACGATCAGCCAGACACGGCAAGAGCGAGCCGACGATACGACACTACGCCACGAATGCATAGCACGAAGAAAGTCACGCAATACGATCACTTGCAATCACGCTTGACGACACAGATTATTCTGGCGGACTAAAGAACGACCACAACGAGACGGATCGCGAACAAAGCCGTCTAACGACGCCAAAATGGCTGTCTCGTATTGATGGCTTCGGCTTTGGATTAAAGTAGCCTCCACGAACGCCTACATGGTTTCAGTTTTGTTTTGGTGCTATAGAACACACATCCATGCATAGTTAAAGCTCTATTAAATAATAATAGGGTGGAGGAGGCGAAGCGTGCCCTGTGTGTGTGTCTGTAAGGGCTGTACGGGGGGAGGGTGCGCAGGTGAACGTGCATCCCCTGCTCTAGGGGCTAGGGAGAGTGCGGTGAGGCCATGTGTGCGTGCCTAGCGCTCAACGTTTGCTGAGCGATTTGGTGGCCCGAGCAGATTATCGTGAAGATATAGTTTAGCTGTGGCGGGCAGAAATGATGACCACGCGCGCTATAATTCTGATACTATTGTCGCTATTTAGGAGACGCGGTAAAGCGTCGCCTTGATAACCAGTCTGCGCTGTTATCATGCCAGCTTTGCGGCACATGTTCTTACGGCCGTCGAGTTAGATGTGTTCCCGATGGCCAGTGCGTTCAACACCATGCACGTCCATTTCACTAATAAGCGTATGTTTTCTGCCATACATGCTGTCGTAGGAATCTACAAACCTCGCTTGCAAACGTGCGAAGATTCGCAAATTTGTCAGCGCTGCCATTGTTAAACGTTGTCATAACTCTCAATGTTTCGCTTGGGGGCAAGATTTTTTAAGAACCCTGTTTACTTGTAGACGTTTTCAACGCGCTGTTTCAGCAATATCGTAACTGAAGCCATAACACAATACGTGCGTAATTCCACATTTTACGATCCCATGCTATATATTCTCAACCAAAAGTTTTCGGTATACCACAAGCCAAAGCAGCGAACTGTATCTTGGTCGCAGCCAGTGAAGCTTTCTTTAAAAAAAAAACCCCACCCTGCATATACAGAACCATCACTGACTCCCTTGGAGCAAGGGAGTCATCTATTTCATTCAGGAGCATCGACCAGAGCATTGTGACTCCCCTTAGCAAAAAAGGTGGTCATCGGCTGCAACAAAGAGAGTCAAGCAGACGTGACTCCCTTTTGACTCTCTTTTTTTTAAGAGTGTAACTTCTTAATTAGTGCAGCACGCGGGCATGTTTGCTTTGAAAAGTTGGAGGCAGTCGCGTTTCTACGCAGTTCCACTTGGAAGAATCCTTCTAGCATGTCTGTGCCCCGAGATATTCCGCTGCAAAGTTTAATTGGTGTTTGCATGATTACGTACACAAGACAGTGAGCCCTGGCGCAAAGCTCCTTCCCGATGTGCCGCGGCAGTTGCGTGCGGCGTTTAATCTGACAACGGGCTGAAGCCATAGACAAAGATGATAACGATTACCCTTTTGCTACCGGCTGGCGATACCACGCAATGACCGCTCGTCACGTCAGGGAGGAACACTGCGCCGATCACCGTCCTGCGTGCGTAATCACACAAACCACAATTAAACTTTGCAACGGAGTATCTCGGGGCACAGACATGCTAGAAGGATTCTTCCAAGTGGGAAAGTGTAGAAATGCGACTGCCTCCAACTTTTTAATAGAAACATGCCCGCTTGCTGCACTCATTAAAAAGTTCATTATTCTAACTTGGTTGATTGGGTGGCTGACAGCGATAATTATTGTCTTACTTTGTGTCCCCCTGTATACATAACTTATCTGTAAAGGTGGGTTCCACGTTCTTCCCAGTGCTGAATCTTGACAAAACCATAAAGCTTAATTTTGAAAAACCGGTATAATGAGCAGCAAAAGCCTATGTACAAAAGTGTTTACTTGGAAATTTCTGAAGTGCGACCAACTTTGTTTCATTTCAGCAAAATACCTGTTTGTATCACAAGATTTCTCTCTTTCTTGCTCAAGGTATATGGTTTCATCCCGAAACGACTTACTGGGATTTGTTTGGCTGCCTAACATGACAGCTCTTTAACCGCTGCGCTCTTAGTGGTTTCTGCTTGACACTTTTGTAATTCATGGGTGTCCCTGCTCCACTTGGCGACTATCTAGCGTATTGCCCTCTACTTCGGAGAACATTGTTAAAAAGCCTCCGCACGATGGCGCATAAAGCATTGTACCTAGAGAAGCGGTCGCTCATTTCGCCACGGTCCATGCGCCGGTTTTTCACCGGAAGCACGTTTGACAGCGCTGCCGTACGGCAGGGCACCACGGCAGTAATGTGGCCACATTGCTCGGGCTTTCATTAAACGCCGGAAAAATTACGAAGCAGCATGTACGTTTCCACAAAAAATAGATCGCTCGTTTCGGAATGCCCCTTGAAATATAAAAAAAAACGCACCCGGCCCTAAAGTGAACACAACAAACGTTGCATAATTCATCTTAGTTAATTAACAAATTAGGTGTGATATAAAAATACCCTAACGAGAGCCACATGACGGCGAACCATATGATTAGACTTATTCAGTCGAGGTTAGTCAATATTTATAAATGTTCGGTTGCATTTACGGGAAACACCCTCTGTACACACGATACAGGCGGCACACCTAACAGCTATGACAATAGAGCGTGATGTATCGTGAACTCGCATGATAAGGTCGGACAGTAGAAAACTCAGCGCTAATGGAAAATAGCATACAACGGCTCGTGGGGACGCGAATGAGAAAAACAGAGTACTTGGTATTATGTTTCTTAAATTCCCTTCCTAACATATTTAGGATTTCTTCGTATAATATCTAATAGTATAATGCAAGCTCATGCAATTTCGCCATTTTGCTAAATCGTACGCAGAATTTTTGTACTGTATACTCTAGGCACGCTCATATTATCTTACATTTGTCCTTAACATCGCCATGACATAAAAGTAAACTGACACGGAATGTAGATATGTAAATAGTACCAATGACGCAGACAGTTTAAAAATAAGAATACAGCAGAGAACGTGTTTTAGCAGCAGGTTTCAAGAGATATAATACAATAAACACACGGGCAAAGGCTATGCAGAGGACTAGGTGGGATGCAAACGAAGGACATCAAAGAGAGCACTTGTGCTAATAATGAAATTATCATTAAAAGAACTTGTTGAATAATTCAGCAGGAAGAACAAAGATAAAGTAAGTTAAAATATCTTCTGCTACGTAAATGCTTGTTCTATTGCACCTAGCATCGGCACCGATAATGCGACGGTTGTTGGAATCTCATTTGCATCATTTGCATGTACGTCAATATCATCGTGTGTAAGTCAAGCTTACATATTGAACTACAGCACAGCTTCATGCCGCAAGTGCTATGTATATATCTCGGTCTGTAACAAATCAGATGCAAAAAAGAAGGAAAAAAAAGAGAGAAGAAAGCGTCGTTGGCCAAGAAGATGGAGCAATCGGTTTCTTCGTTCAAAGACAGAGGCGCCGGAGGTTCGAACGGGCGACTCGGTCAAATTTTTATTCCTGACACTTTTTTTATAACCTATATTTGTCTGCCCTTTCACTGACATCATTTCTGTGGTGGAAATGACGTTAGTCTGTTGTTGGTAGACCCTGCATGAAAATCTTTCACGTTCAAGACACGTTTGAAAAATAACAATCAAATGTTGATTGTTATCTGTTCAATAGGCGATAGCTCTTAAATTTTTTTTCGAAGGTATTCAATTTACTTTAAATTTTACTAACCACTGTGTTTAATTTCTTCTAATTTAGCACTATTGTATTTGTTCAAATTCAATCTGCAGACACAATTTTGGTTATCCTGCCTTTGTGATGGCATGTTCACAATGAAGCGTCATGGCCTGCCTAGATAATAAATGAATTAACTGTGTCTCCAAGGAAAATTTTCTAAACGCAAAACTTGAGAAAATGCTTGCTAGATACCCTGGAGCTAGTCGATGCGGTGGTCAAAAAGCTAATATTTAGCGAGGATGGTCACCTCTAAAAACGGAAGCGGTAACACCAAACTCAGTATGAGCTATGGAAATTTTCATGTTCCTTACACATCATTGGATTGTATCTATTTGCACGTGTCTTGAGGGCCCGTGAGACCGCCGTAGTTTTTTACCTCATGCAATCGTCTGCATTGCTTCGTCAAAACGATCACCTTCCGAAGGGCTGTTATGTTTTCTGTGCTCTATTTTTTTTTTGCATGCAGGCGCCATAAGGGTTTGTGTAAGCAAGGTTATCCGTGGGCCTTGCATGCTATGGTGTGATGGAGCAGGTAATTTCGCCATATTCTTTAACACGGCACGCCCATTTTCGAGCGGTATGCCGTCACGGTGTATGCTCGGGGATGCATAATCTATGAATACCGCGAATTTTTTCGCTATATCACTCAGACTGCAGTCGAAACACACAGCGTGTACAACAGAAGAGTCCAATTAACGTCATTGCTATTATATATTCTGCTAATGGTCAGGCAATTTGCATGCTAACTGGCTGGAAATAAGGGGTTCTTTGAAGCCGAGGTCGGCAATTCGCCGTTTGTACCGGGGAGCTGAAATGACTGGTCATTGTTCTGTGAATTCTAAAGATGCATGTTCTTCTGGGACACTGTTCAAATAATTCTTGAAATATATGAAGATATCAGACTATATACCCCATACTCAATTAGCTCCCTACGTTTAAAAAAGTAGGAGCCCTTGCCCTATCAGGAAAATGGGGGTTTACGTGCCTGACTTACTATTGTTTAGTTTCCTTCTTTCTTTCTTTCGTGTCATCGCATTCCGCAATGCTCCCTATCGCTTTTTTGTTCCTCCATGCCGGGAAAAACGCCCACGTGCATGGCAGCGCCACGCTTCTGTTGCTACCGGCGACAACGACGGTCATGGGTGAAACAATGAAATACAACAATGAAAGGCAACAATGCAATGTGGCAGCGTGAAATGACAAGTGACCTCGATAAAAGATCATCTGATCAAGCCCTCGATCGAGAGAGCACCAATTAATGGAAAATGGCGCATACAAATACGCATGTGACTGGCGCAACTTCGAGAGCTGCATTTCTGCACACTCACCGGCGCCGGGGTTTTCGCAAACCAAGCCGCCGCCACCGAAATCTGTAACTCATAGAAGCTTCGCTTAAAATCTAGTGATCGACGATACGACATGACATGTTTATGGTGATTGGCCTGCAAAAGCCTTTGGCAGAGAAATTGCAGAAGGATGACCAGCTGGGCGAGTTGGTGATCGATCGTCCATCTTGTGAAGGAACAGAGTGGATGTAAAACAAAGACAAAAGAAGGAGGAAACAGACAGGACGAGCGCTCCATTCAACTGAAATTTTATTGAAGAAACAACATATAAGCAAAGAACCTTTAATTAAGGAACTGATCATGCGCATACAGGAACACGTGTTCAGAACAAGATGAAACCGATACATGTGATTTTTCTTTTCAACCTATGAGCTGTCAAGATACATTATCTCTTTTCCATGGAGGGATACAGAGGCTTGGCTGATGCCATGTTGTCTCAACTTGTTAATATACCAAGCCTCGATTACTTAACGTCCGCCGCGTCTGTGCTGCTACCACCATCGAAAGAATGACACTCAGATTCATCAGAATCCGTCGAAATTCGCCGTTTTCGTGGAGCACCCGCGAGCGACGTCTACGGCATAATCGAAACCACGAGCGCTCACCTCCCCGACTACAAAGGAGCTTTAAAAATCCCCCGCTGCGGAAAAAAGAAACTCAGAAGCGAAACTGATAAAATACTTCCTCTTTCTTTTACCCTTAAATGGCGTTAGTTGTCCAGAAGCGCTCAGAGAGCGCCAAAATTTGAACTTGATGTCATGGGAATAGGCGTAGTCACGAAAGTGATAGAGCAATGGGCGCGGATCTGCATGTCTATTAGGCTGCGAACGCACGTGGGCGCACCACGTCCGAGCCTACAACTGCCGCAAGGTGCCGTCCAGTAGAGTAAAGCCGGCTGCTCACGCGCTCTACACAGTCGTGAACGCGGCTATGCGTACAGCGAATCTGCGACCGACAAGCGTAACCACTGAAGCACTCTGTAATTTTTCTGGAATCTGTTGCTTTCCTAGTGTGGATGCAATGAAAGAATTACAAGCAGAGGAATGGGTATAATGAACGCCGTGTACTTACCTCCGACATTATAGTGTTTTATAAGTGATCTGCAGTTTGCGTAGTGTGTCGCGGCTTTAGAATAGTTTCTGCCATGTGATGAAGAAAGACAACGGTATGGCCTCGTTCCAGCCTGCCAGCTCACTCGGTTAGCGCATTCCACTTCCGGCCACCGCAGTGAGCGGACGTGCCATCATGCGCTCCCGTGTAGGGGCAGTTTTAGCGGCCCATGTGGGCCGTGGTATCAGGTGCATGAAAAAGCCAGGTGAAGATTTTCAGTTTGTTCTGCCTCATTTGCCTTCACATGGTTCTGTATTGCACAGGGCATTTTTTGCATGGCAATTTAAAAGCCGGACCGTATCGAGAGGAGCATGTCCGAGACAGCCTTGCTCGTCTTTCGCCGCTGCCCGAATGGGTCACCCTTTGGGCATACCAAATGAATCACCTGTGGGCGGTGACGTTTAAGGACGAGGAAGGAAAGAAGAAGGTGCTAGCGGCGAAGGAGTTCGACTGAAGGACCATCGCTGTAGGTATGTTGATTGGCCACCAACACCGAGGTGTACGGCTGAAGCTATACTGGCCGCTTCATAGGGTGCCGGACGTAGATGTGTGAGTCGCCTTTCGGAAGAGTAACCGAAATCAACACAGACAAGTGGAAGGTGCAAGGATGCAACGACGAAGGATCAACCATCCGCTATATACGTAATGTCTTTAAAAACGGTTTAAACTATTATGCAACGTCCGTCTATAAAGACCGTTACCTTATATCAATAAGGCAATATGCTTCGACTAACGGGTTTTGAGGCACATAGTTACTTGCGATGTCAAGGAAGAAGAAGAATATACGTCACGCAGAAGTTAAACGTCGGTGTTTCAGTGGATGACCTGCCACACCAGCCGCGCGTTGCGCAAGATAAGGCACTTGTCGTCATTCCTAGTAGAGCGCCGCTCTGCCTCCGGTGCGGTGGCATCAGGCACATTCGAAGGGATTGCCGCGTTCCGCGTTGTAAGGACTGGCGTCGCTTTGGTCGCGATGGCTCCCATTGTGTTCGTTCGTACTTCAGCATTACGGGCCCAATCCGAACGGACGCATACTGTCAGAGCACATCATGGACGCCGCAGAGGCCGATGAAGCTAGCAAGGAAGACGACAGTGCGGAAACTCCTGTAACGCCCCCTGAACCTTGTTCAGGAGTCACGAAGGAAAGGAGCGACGGTGGCGACGAGGTCCCTGCTGCAGCATTAGAAACGAAGACGGAACCGGCAAGAGGAGGCGACGCGAAGGCCGCAAGCACGTCATTGGCAGTTGCGCAACAGATCGGCCAGGAAGCTACGGAGGTCGAGATGACCGCGGCCGGAGGCCTGGCCTCAAAGCGGGCTTATGAGGCATCCGACCGCAAACGAAACGAGAGCACGTCAGACCCCGGCAAACCTCCAACGAAGACTTCGACTGGGAGGCTCACCTTGGTACCAAGGCCGTGGGGGAACCGTGGGAGGACCGTGGGAGGACTGTGGGCGGCCCGTACAGCGCCTCCGCCTTAGCAGTAGAGACGTTCCAGAGGCCTTCTGCGAGGACCAGAAGCACCCAACTGCTTTGACATGAGTAGGACACCCGCGCAAGCAAATCTCATTAAATGGCGACTAACATTAGAAATAGCACGGGCGCTGCGACACGGAATGTGAGGGGACTATGTTCGCGCAAGTGGCAATGCCAGATTAGTCCCATTCTTTTCGAATGGACGTAGACCTTTTGGCTATACAAGAAATACAAATTGAAAGCGAAAAACGAACACGGCACATCGTTAAATTTTTTCGCTCTAATACAATGTCTGCGTTTGCCAAGCTGCGGGACGGTCATGAGGTTGCGTCATTTTCATTCGAGTGGCATCGCGGTTGTTGAAAATGTGTCCACCTGCTGTACTGGTAGGCTGGTTGTGTGTGATTTTACTTTTTCTGGACTGCCGTGGCGCGCTGTGTGCATTTACGCACCGAACAGAATGCATGAACCGTGAAGTTTTTTTTAATGAGCTTGATTGTTTTTTTTTCTTTTTTTGAAAACGGAAAGAAATGTTGTGTTTCTAGAACACTTCATTTGCCTCTGTAGAGTTGAAGACGAAACGATCAGCCACAGCGTGCGGGATAGAAGCACTGAGTTGTTGAGTCCAGGGTAATCGAGAGAGAGCTGGAGGGTGTTCCCATGCGAGGCTGTGTAGAACAGAATGCACGAACGTGAGTTTTCTTTTTCTTAATGGCGTTGAGCATTCTGCATTAAAGAGCTCGTTTTGCAGAAATTCTGGTGTCGGTGTCGGCGGAGTTGATTGTTAGCAAAAAAGCATCATCTTGTCCGTGGCCGAAAAACAGAGAAAGATGCAAATTAAATCAATAATAAAGAACCTTCCATTCGAGTGAGAATCTAACCCAGGCCGTCTGCGTGGCAAGGAGATGCTCTACCACAGAGCCACGCTAGTGCTTCAAACTGGTTCCGAAAAAAAAAACACAGTATGAATGCGATGTAGTAAAAAGAGTGTCCTTAACGCATGTAATATTACGTGGTAGAAGCGCAGAATCGCGCCAGGCGTCAAAACACGTGAATTGCCCAACGAGTGGGTGTTTTAAAGGCCCACCCATTATAAAGCTCTGAGACATATTTAATCATCATCAGCTGCAAAAGCATCAACAAAGTGAGCAACTGCGCAGCTTGCGTGTTGCCTTACGGGCGCGTCATGGGCCCTTCGCTGATTCACAAAAGGAAGAATTAGGGCGTTCGACGCCCCGATTTGCTCTCCTGCCTGGACTGGGCCTGTACGCCAGCGGTGTCTTGGTGCATCCTCCCGGGGGGTGCGGCCAGAACGGGCGGTGCTGAATTAGGCACAGCAGCCTAATGTCTGTCTCGTCTCCCGGCCACGCAAATGCTGCTTGGTCGGCCTCTCTTGCTCCTAATGACTTACCCATTGACGTCTTTTTGCGCAGCGGCCTGAGCACCGTTCCGGTGGCCTTGGTACCAAAAAACGAGGATTCCATTCGTATGAAGAACCCAAAAAGCATCCAGGAAGAACTCCGGAAGGCGACTGAACGCTTCCAATTGATCACTGAGGTGCGGCAGTTTGGTCGTGGAGGTATTTTGTGCAGTTCACTGGACCAGGCCTGTGTTTCAGATCTCCTAAACTGCACTACATTTGCCTCTGTCCCGGTGAGCTGTTTTATACCTCCTCATTTGGCCTGTGTGAACGGTTTAGTTCGTGGGGTGGACTAGAGCCTTTCTCCGCCAGAAATTTTACAGGTGTTTTCTGTAGCAGGAGCTGTATCAGTGTTTCGTTCCTCACGCACAGTTGACAACAGAAAGATCCCGACAGAGTCGCTAATAATTACGTTTGCGGGTACGACTAGACCAACAGAAATCAAGGCGTGGCCACTGATATAGCGGGTAGGATCGATGTCTCCTCGTCCACTGCAGTGCACTAAATGCTGGCGTTACGGACATAGCATGTTTTTATGAGGCATCCGACCGCAAACGAAACGAGAGCACGTCAGACCCCGGCCACTTAGGGATGCAGGTCAGTCGTCCGGTGTCAAATGTGTGCAGGACAACATAGCGCTATTGACTGGGCAGCACAGGAAAGGTTTTGTTGTCTGATGACGGTAGCTGCCCTGCGAGGGCCCAGGAAATTCAAATAATGGAGCTCATTGAAGGAAACAGATATTCTAGACGTGATGCTAGAATTGCCATTGCGGAGCGTTCTCGTAGGTACTCCAGTGCTACGACTCGTTTTACTCAGGGTATCGATTCTTCTCTCTCAGAAGTAGTAGCCTCCACCATTGAAAAGACAATGACAAAGGTCA
The DNA here is from genome assembly GCF_013339695.2 of Rhipicephalus sanguineus. Lineage (NCBI taxonomy): Eukaryota > Metazoa > Arthropoda > Arachnida > Ixodida > Ixodidae > Rhipicephalus > Rhipicephalus sanguineus. Next base: position 137,478,032 of record NC_051176.1, on the reverse strand, counting down.
TGGAAAACCTCTTTATAACACTGACCGAATCATTGGAGCAAATAGCAAATGCGCAGATGTCTCAAATCCTCCCGAGTGCTAATCGTCCAGTTGCGACCTCTCCACTTTCTTTGTCAACTAAGGAAATTAGTCCAGGGTCACGGGACTCAGACTCTGTGGAAAACAGCCGCAAGAAAGATATAGCTGCTGAAGATTACTCATATTCTCCAAAAGCCGGTCCGTCGAACAGTAGCCGTAAGGTAATTATACCCGTTGAACAGATCTAGATTGGAGCTCAGATTCAGGTTCACAGGACTCACAAATGGAATTCGAATCTCGAAACATGAAACGGCGTGCGTCGCCCATGGAGCGCAAGGTTCTCCAATGAGCCCTAAAGTTAAGAGTAAAGAACACCAGAAGGAAACCTCATCAAAAAGGGATTTCTTCAAAGATAGTATACTGGAGAAGGCAGTGAATACTGCCGGAATTTCGACAAAGTAGGTCGCTTAAAATTTTTACCGTGGAATTGCCGTTCAATTTATTCTGCAGCTATTGATTCATTTTACCTGTGTAATCAACATTCCCTTGGTGTTATTGTTCTGCAAGAAACTTGGCTTTCGAAAGAAATGAGTTTTCATCTTAAAAATTACCGCACATTTCGTTTAGACCGGCCCTCTCGGGGTGGCGGATTAGCATTTTTTATTTCTTCACAAATTGCACATCGGGTTGAAATTACGTGTCGAATAATGAACTTACAAAGTGAAATTTTAGCTTCAGATATCTCTCTTCCGGGATGTCTTCCGTTTTCGTTAGTCAATGCATATTTTCCTACAGGTGTTCAAAATTCTACTGTAATTGATTCTGTAATTTCTTCTCGCAGGAAAGAAATTATATTGGCAGGAAAGTTTAATTCTCATCACATTTCATGGGGTTTCAAAACAGATATGAGTGGGAAGCGTTTGTGGGATTGTGTTTCTAAGAATAATTTAACATGCATTAATAGAAGAACACCCGTTCATTGTTAGACCTTACCTTCTGTAGTCCTAGCCTCTCTATTCCTACATGGTCTCCATTGAACTCGGGTACAAGTAGCGACCATTTTCCTATACTGTTTGAGCTTGTATGTCCGTTGAATTCAGTAACCTGCTATTCGATTACTCATGTAAATTTTAATACATTTCAAAAGCTGCTACGTGCAGCTTTGTCCAAACGGATAGATGAAAATGAAGAACAAAATCCCATGCACTTTAGTGATATTATCAAAGATTCGTTAAATAAATCTAAGTTCCAAGTAAAGGTCTCTAAAGGAGGTTCTTTAAATCCAGGGTGGAACTCAGATTGTTCACGTGATTACAGGCTAAGAAAAGCTGCGTGGCGAAAATTGCTTTACAGCCAATGCCCTAGAAATTGGATGGATTATAAATATGTGGCTGCAGTTTTTAAGAGAACAGTCGCCACAGGAGAGTTCTGATAGCCAACGTTCTGAGTTCCTTTCAAAGCATGGCTACAGGAAACCCCTTTTTAATATTCTTAGATCCAAAAAGATAATACCTTCCCCCAGTGGCGTCGCCAGGGGGGGGGGGCACACCGGGCCCGTGCCCCCCCCCCCCGAAATTTTTTTCTGCCATGGTATGCAGAGCAAAAAATGACACTCGACCACACTCACTAGCCCGGACCCCACGTCGGATCAAGGGCGTGCAGCCCCCCACCCCCACGAAAAAAAATTTCTGCCTACGCCACTGCTTTTCCCCATAAACATTGTATCGGTGGTTTGAACGCCAAATAAATTGGCTAGTTTTCTTGAAAATATGGCTAAAGGACTTGAAAGTCGCTTCACGACTGCTTGTTCATACCTCTCACGGTCCCCTGTGAAAAGTGATGACTTTTAAGAAGTCACTGCTTCAGAACTAGCACACGTAGTGCGAATCATACCTAATTCTGCACTAAGTCCTGATGGCATTGCTGCATCGGTAATAAAAACCATGCATAAGGTTTCGCCCCAGTATTTACTTGAAATCGTTAACCACTCTGTTAGAAATTCATGGGTTCCACTTGATTGGAGAATTGCGAAAATAGTTCCTTTATTAAAAAAGAAGGCTCTGGATATACTTTAGATAACATCAGGCCTATTTCGCTCACTTCGAATCTGTTAAAATTAATCGAACGAATACTGTACTTTCGTATAGATAATTGGTTGAATGAAAACATGATCTTGAGCCCATGCCAAATTGGATTCAGGCGTGATTGTTCCATTTGGTGTGCCCATGTTGACTTAGAAAGCAGGATACAACTAGCCCGTGATCATAAATACTTTGCTGCTTTTGTTATTCTGGATATCGCAAAAGCTTACGACAGTGTAGAACATGTTAAACTAATAAATTCGCGTGCCTACGTATGTAGGTCTGCCACATTACTTCGTTGCATGGGTACGGTCCTTTTTAAGTGACAGAGAATTTTATTGCTTTCAATCTGGTATATCTTTTTTAAAATATAAACGAACCAGAGGTCTCCCCCAAGGATCGGTATTGTCTCCATTACTATTTAATATTTTATTATGTACTATTCCTATACAATGGGGCGTGCAGGTATACGTATACACTGATGATATTGCATTTTTTGCTACAGCTGCAGATATACATCCATTGTATCAAAACTTACAGATGCATATGAACACTCTTGAAACGTAGTTGGAAGGCATTAATTTGTCCTTGAACATCAGAAAAAGTGCAACTGTAATTTTCCCGCTCAGCGTTCCCGTTCAAATTTCGTTGCTTTATCGCCACGACGTTATCCCGCAGGCGGAATCGGTTAAGTATTTAGGGGTCATTTATACCGAAAAACCTAACTGGGTTCCGCATATCGAAAATATGGCAGCTAAAGGATCGCGTGCGGTGGGATGCTTCGTAGGCTCATCAATAAGCGGTCAGGATTACGCCTTGATGTGCTTATTATGATTTATTGTATGTATATTCGCCCGATATTGGAGTTCGACTGCGTCTTGTTTTCTGGAGCACTTGCCTACAAACTTCGACGATTAGTTCTTCTAGAACGCGAATCACTACATTTATGTCTTGGGCTTCCTAAATTTGTTGCGAATAATATTTTATATAAAAAAGCGCGCGTGCCTTCTCTTCTTACACACTTTTACATCTTGACAGTAAGTACCTTCCTAAAGATATATGCATCACCCCTGAGGAGGTCGCAGTATGTTTTTATTAATCATCCGACGTCATTTTTTAGCCATCAGTGGTCTAGTTTATGGTGTCCACAAGTCATGTTCGCACAGAAACTTTTGGCAGCATTACAAGTGAATCTTCGTGAAGTACTTGTGCTTAACAGATCTGTGCAAACAATTAGAATAGAATTCGATGGCATATTTCCTAAGAAATGCAAAGACTTGCCCAATAGGTACTTAAATGCCATTTTGGAAGACCATTTGTCAAACTTAGATACAAACATCGTAATAGCTACTGATGCTTCAGTTTGTGAAGAAAAAGCAGGAGTGAGAATTGCATCCTTATCTTTGGATTGGTCTTTCTCAATTCGTTTACCTGATTTTATACCTATTTATCAAGCGGAATTACTTGCAATCATCCTAGCTTTACATAAATTACCCTTATCTATAACAGAAGTAGTCACTTTAACACATTGTCTGTCTGTATGTTCTCCATGAACGGCACCTATCATGTCAAGTACTTTAGAATTATTTTATTCTCTTGTCCCAAGATATTTACGCCTTATTCGCTTGATGTGGGCACCAGGTCACAAAAGGTTTAACCCTCAGTGAATGTGCGGACGCACTTGCAGTAGCATGACACAATGGTCCCATAATTTCTATTTTACCGACGTTGGCCTTTGTCTCTACGGCGCGATTTGAAAAGTTTGCCACGTCGGCCGACCTTGCTAAATCTCCTTTGTCAACATCCGAATTCCTTCACCTTGACTTTTTGTAGAAAAATCGATGGTGCTCCACCAGAAGGGCAGAAATCTCTATCACTAGACTACGATGCCGAGCTCCCCCACTGAACTTTTACCTGCACAGATCTGGCCTGTCACAGTCACATTTATGCCACCACTGCAACGAGAGTGAATCTCTGCACCATTTCTTTATAACATGCAGATTGTTCAAAAGTCAAAGAAAAAGACTTCTAGAGGAACTTCTCCGAAGGATGGGCTTAAATTTATCCCTTCCGGTGGTTTTTTCCTTTGGTGCAACCGAATTGGGCCGACTGCCACAGGAACGTTTTCGAAGCCGTATGCGATTTCCTACAGGAGACAAAGCGAATTAAATGTTAAGTTTATTTCATTTCACTTTACTTTTCATTCATATTGACTTCAACTTTTTTTAGCCTATAGACTATTCGATTGAGTTTTTCTTTAACTATCCTTATGTAAACATATTCGAAATATAAAACAATTTTATCTCTAAAATAAGGTGCTGCCCGTTTCATGGCCGATCCCCTGCAATAGGTTGCACCAGGTTGTCAAGGAGCAACCAACCAATCAATCAACCAACTTGCAGTAGGCATTCTAGGATAGTTTGAAACGGCCAATGTTACGCGCACAGTCGTTCGTTTCCTTAAGGCACGGCTGAGACATGCACCGAGAACCGAAGCCAGGCAAGCATTTGGGAAGGTGATGCGCACGGGGCCCGATTACGCTATCGCGTTCTACTCTTTAAGGCGAAGCTCAAGCGTACTCCAAGGTATTTTTTTGAAAGAGAAAGAAATGTGTTTCTAGGAGACTTTAATTGCTTCTGTAAAGTTGAAGATAAAACGATGAGTCTCAGTGTGCGGTATAGAAACGCCGAGTTGTTGAGAGCATTGTGATTCCCATGCGAGGCTGAGCTTCGGCAAACTCATCATGAAACTCATCATGAAACTCATCATTTTAGTTTCAGCGATCATCGTTTGGCCACGGCTGCGATTGGCGAAAAACGAAACTCAGTGAAATATAACTGGTTTCTGTGGAAATTTAATGAAAAAAGTCACAGTTTCACCGCAAGGGCGAAGCAATGAATGCGATAGCAGCAAATTGTAGTGTTACACGAAGTGAGGCTGGCAGCTAACTGTTTTGTATCCGATCTCGCGTAACTACAAAACGCTGGTGTAAAACAATACGGCCGCTCCTGGGAGATGCTCTCCGTATAGTCACTTCGCGTTGGGAGCGCAGCACGTAGAAGGGTATACGAGCCGCCCGCTGTGATGGCTTTCGAAATAGCGCGCGTGCCAGCGATCGCGACCGTGCCCTTAGATTCAAAGTTCAAAGTGTCTTCTCGCGCGACAACCCCCCACCCCCCACCTCGCGTCTTTTCATGGTCGTTAAAGACGGGTGGGGCGTTTCCTGTCTGCTTCGACCGCAGGCCTCCCGAGTGGAGTGATGTTATCGCATGCACCCTCCGAGCGACGGAAATGGGCTGGCTCGTTTGATCTCTGCTTCAGCCGCGTTCGTCACCCCCGCTCGCGCGCTTTTACCAGCGGTAGAACATACAATGCGCGGGGGGATCTTACCAATTTCGACTTCATACCGGAAGGTCATGACGGCGACGGCAACGGCGATGGCAAAAACCCGTCGAGATTGTCCATATAATTGCTATCGCAATAAAACTGCTGCAAGATGAAGTGTTTGCCAAAAGAACCAAATGATCCGCCACGGTGGTCTAGTGGTTATGGTGCTCGACTGCTGGCCAGAAGGTCGCGGGATATATGCTTGGCCGCGGTGGCCGCATTTTCGATGGAGGCGAAAATGCTTGAGGCCCGTGTACATGACATTTAGGTACACGTTAAAGAACCCCAAGCGGTCAAAATTTTCGGAGCCCTCCACTACGGCATCCCTCATAATCATATCATGGTTTTGGGGTGTTAAACTCCAACAATTATTATTAAGAGAACCAAAGAACGCCTTTCGAGTGCCCTTCATAAGGAAACGAACACCTTCGCGTCAGTGTGGGAGCAGTTTAAGTCTGATGTAAAGAATGTTGCGATCGATAGAGCGTGTGTATTTCGTCACAAGGAAAGGCAACAAGAGAAAGAGTTACAAAATACTGGACTATGAGTTAAGCGTAGAAAATGAACTCCCTGGAAAGTTAAAAAAGATAACTAAACGAGGTGAAAGGAAAGCTTGAACTTATGGACGAAGATAACTACCGCAGAGCAACGATAAGGGCGCGCACTGAACGGTTGTGAATGGGCGAAGCGCCCACTAAGCGTGTGCTTAGTGAAGAAAAGAAATATGCAGCAGACAAAGAGATAGCTAAAATCGGATACCGCAATCACATTACCCAAGAAAGTGAAGAGATAAATCTTACATTCGTTGAATGTTATACTGCACTTTTTAGCAATAAAATTAATTACCCTGAGCGCTTGAAAGAGGACTCTCTGGCCCTTTTGCCAAGATTGGAAGAATCTGTTGAATAATCACTAGAAGCTGAAATTACTGTGGTAGAAATTGAAGCAGCTATAGATGACCTCAGGAATGGCAATTCACCGGGACCGGATGGGTCGGTACCGCCATATACAAGTGTTTTAGGAGAGAAATGGCCATGGCTCTACATCGTGTGATCGCAGAATCCTACGTTGAAAAGCAGTCGCCTCAATCTTTCAAGACAGCGCACGCAATACTGACCCCCAAAACTGATGATCCTGCAAAGTTACTTCCGGTGGAGCGCTACTGGCCCATGAGTTTGGCCAATAGCGACAATAAAATATACACAAAGGTGTTAGCAGAGTCCTTCAATATTCTCCTGGTCATGAAGCTGCGCCGTAACTCTATGAGGGAGCTTTGTGCGCTGCAAGCGGAGGCCGCGGGGCGGCGCTGCGTCCAGTCCGTTGGCATCGCGCTGGCGGCAGCAGAGGTGGCGTGTTAGCGCGTCCTTTTTTGCCGTATGTCTTTTCATGTGGCTAGCGTGTTGTGCCTGAAGATCAGGAAGGATGCCGCGTACCTACTGCGTACTCGGACGTCGATCCGGATACAAGGGAAACGACGAAAAAGTGTCGATGTTCTCGCTTCCTCGAGACACCCAACGGCGGGAAAAGAGGAAGCGCGCCATACCCCGACAAGGAACTGGTGGTTTCACATTCGATTCCCCACATGTACGCGTTTGTGAAAAGCACTTTGACGAGAGTGACATCGTTCGCGTGGACCAGTGGATAATCGGAGGTGCTTTCGTGACGTCGCAGCGCGACGTTCCGAAACTCCTGCCGGACGCGAGGATTTTCGATGGCCTCCCGGCGTATCTGTCAAGCGCGAAAACGTCCAGAGCTCGCCTACCTAGACAGCAGACGCGTTCGAAGCGTCGTCGGAAACCATCACCAGATGTGGAAACCGTTGAGGCTGCACCGACACTGTGCACGAGTCTCTCTGACACAGCTACTGCGGAGCACAGCTAATGAAGGTGAGCATATTGACCGCCTTGACGCACACTTACTCGTTGCATGTCCGTAAAACATGAGTTTGAGGAGTGCAATGTTCGCCGTTTCCTTTTACGCAGGCACTGAGATCATCAAAAACGTAGAGGTCGCATGCCAAACAGACGGAGCTATATGCAGTTCCTCGCAGCTTCAAAAATTGGAAGCACACGTTCGTTGCTTGGAACAGTGACTTCAGTGCTACCAGCTGAAGCTTGCTAGAGGGACAGCACAAGAGAGGCGCACCTTCGTCATGCGAGCGAATGATTTCTTTAAAACGTTTAATACACACACAACATATGTGTTGTGCATGTGTATTAGGGCAAACGTCTGTACTAAGTAAAAACATTTGGTTTTGAGTGCTGGTGATGTAATAGGGTTTGAACCTGATGGATCAATAAAACAGTTCCTAACCGTCGTGCGTAATAAGCCTGGTTCTGACGCGCTAATTGTATATGTATCAACACCTAATGAAGACCGAGACGCTTACGGATGGCGGAAATAAAGAAAAATAATTTAGCGGAAGTCGCACCTGAACAGCGCAATAAATACGTTATCACGAGATGATCATTTTTTGCGTTACGTGTTGACACCGCCGACGTGGGACGCCGACGATCATTTTTCGCGTTTGGTGAGGAATGTAAGGCTTTCGCCTTGACGGTAAAAACAGTAAAGAAGGATTGGGAAAACTACACAGTACTTCATGAGCAACAGAAGTTCAAACGCGGCACGGCACCGTAGTGATGAATGAACGCGAAATAAAGCACGAAAACCTGGGGAAAGCCCTGTGAACTATCACTTGATCATCGTCAATTTTCAAAAAACTGATTCACTCATACTGGCACTTGATTCTTTAAATGCGAGGCTATATTGCGATATCTTCGTATGCAACCACGTATAGCCTGAAATATTTGATATGCACGGTCAAAAGTTGCCACCACTGCGTTTCCGCAACGCGTGAAGATCCGCCAGAGTCCTTGAAGGACTCTGTATCATCCACAAAGTTCCCCTAGATAATTCATGAAAAAAAAAAGCCTTCGTTTATAGCGGTAGTATATAGCGCACAGCGTAAGCAGCATCTGTTTGTTGCCATCGAATTTCTAGCTTTAAGGCCTCATTCGACGATAAATTGCACTGTATTAGATACTACCCGAATTTCCGTGATGCTAACATCACTCTGAAGATGTACTAAACGTTCACTGGTACTTTCAATCACGTTTTGCAGTTGCGACGGGCGCGTTAAAGCTTCAGCGCCGGTGCCGCTCCGATGCCTACATGGATGGATGGACGCTATGAGCGTCCCCTTTATAACGGGGCGGTGACATGTCTGCCACCAGGCTCGAAGGAGAAAAAAAAGAAAGAAAAAAAACTTCCTTGTTTCATGTTGTCCTAATGCCTTATTTACATTGATTAAATCTATGTTATTATACCAAAAATATAAATTCACGGTCCATCTCTCTGCCTCTTAAGGCAGAATGATCTTTTTTCCCCCAATTATTTATTTTTGTACTTTATCTCTACTTTTCAGCCACCAATACTCTAACCATCTCTTACTTATTAAAGACGATAGTCTTTCTTGGGGAACTTAAACGCAGAAATTTTGGTCTGTCTTTCTGTCTGTCTGTCTTTCTGTTTGTCGGCACGTCCCTCGATTCAGCCACTCGGCCAAAGTTGAACCACTTGCCCAAGGGCCAGCCGTCTTGAACTGGTACAGCTGTTCATACTTGTGAACGTTGTCGATCAAAAAGTAAATATCATGCATATCTGAGGTGCAACATCACTAGGTAAGTATTAGGTGGCGTGTTCCTTTAATAGAAAATGCATACATACGTAATTTTAAGGACCCTAGTTTCTTAAGCTGCGCTGAAAATGCATAAGAATGGAAGCTTGAGCGAGTTGGTATGCGTTCATCTTTGTTGAAACAGCGCTCACTAGACGACGACGAAGTAAAAGAAGGCACAGGACAGGCGCTGCCTGTCCTGTGCCTTCTTTTACTTCCTCGTCGTCTAGTGAGCGCTGTTTCAACAAAGATGAAAATGCGACTGCGCTGAAATTTGCCTTCCCCCGTGCCCTTCGCACAAGCTCATTGTTGTGTTTCGGTTTCGGTTCTGTATTGCACTGTACGAATGCCATGGGTTAGTGTTGAAAAACTTTAGTTTTGAGAAGGCCAAGAAGGTGAAAAAAAATATTTAAAAATGAAAAAAGCAGCGTTGTGGGCGGCCTTCAGGCTGCCGGTTGTGGGCGCCGCTCTGGCGTTCCTGTTTTACCCAGGCGACGTGTAAATAAAAGAGTGTGTGGAGAGTACTCGTTGAGTGCGGACGTTTCTCTGCAAAGGTCTTCGCCTGCTGCTGCGCCGGGACTACCAGCACGCAATACAGCACTCGTGTTTCCCGACGTATTGCCAGATGGCGGCCATATCTCACACAGCGCCTCTTCTATCGTCTTTACACGACATTTGCAGCGAAGCACGCAGATACGCGGCCAATTTTTTCTATCGCGGACGTGTTCAGCTTTCCATTGTTGTCCCTAAAACCCAAGGCTTCATGTAGACTCGTGCCCACACGTATACCTGGGTGAATATCGCCACATTCAATCAGTACATGTTCCATCGTTTCCTTAGTTCCCCCGCAGCATGTACATTGTTCTTCTTCGTTACTGAATCTCGCTTTATAACTACGCGTTCTAAGGCAGCCCGACCTTGCTTCAAACAGTAAAGCGCTTCCCCTTGGATTATCATAAAACCTTTCCTTCCTTATTTCGTTTTTTCCTTTTCGGTAGTTACTCAGAGCCGGCTTCTTTTCCATCGCTGTCATCCAATAAGTCCTCTCCGCCTCTCTGACCTTCCGCATAATGCTCCTTGTTGCCATATCGCCCGCACTGCCAGCCGTATATTTACTGGTGAGCCTCCTAGTTCTTTTTCTCCACTGCGTGTCAACGCTTCTTCTATACAAATACCTGAAAACCTTCTCTGCCCATCTACTCTTCTTCATTTTCCTCAGCCTCTCTTCGAATCTCATTTTCCTCTGCGCTTCCCTCACTTCAAAGCCTGTCCATCCCATATCACCCTTTACCGCCTCATTTGTCGTCTTCCCGTGAGCGCCCAACGCGAGGCGGCCCACCGTCCTTTGATTTACATCCATTCCTGATTGCACCTCTGACTTCATGCACACCACTGAGTTCCCAAATGTAAGCCCCGGAACCATCACACCCTTCCACAGCACTCGAAGCACCTCGTACCTATTGTATCCCCATAAAGCTCTGTGCTTCATAATTGCAGCATTCCTCTTTCCCTTTGCTACCGATGCTTTCTCTTGTACCTCCATATATCTATCCCCCTCATTTACCCATACTCCGAGGTACTTGTACTCGCTTACCCTCGGTATTTTTTGGCCCTGTATTAAGACCGTATGGTCTCCGTGATCATTGAATACCATCAATCCACATTTTGTTGCACTAAATCCTAGACCCAGAGCCTCACACTCCCATCCGCATATATGTGCCAGTCGCTTTATATCCTCTTGACTGTCCGCAAATAAGACAATATCATCAGCATAAAATAGACATGGAAGCTTCTGCTCAACCATCGCTCCGACCTGTTTGTGTGACAAATTAAATCCATTGTTGCTACCTTCTAGCGCTTTTTCCATCCTCGCCATGTACAGCATGAATAACAGCGGAGACAAACGACATCCCTGTCTCAGCCCCTTGCTAATTTCAACGCTGTCCTTGCTACTTATTCCTTCCAATTCTATACAAACTGTATTTTCGCGGTATATTTCCCTCAAAAGCTGTACACAGTCGTCACCTATGCCCACTTCCTTCAATATATCCCACAAAATTTCCTGATTAACGTTGTCATACGCCCCGGTGATATCTATGTAAGCTACGTATAAGAGCCTGTTTTCTATTTTAGATATTTCTATACACTGGGTAAGAACAAACAGATTATCGTCTAACCGCCTGTCGATTCGAAATCTATTCTGAAGTTCTCCCAAAATATCATTTTGTTCTACCCACGCTTCTACACCCACGCTTCAACTCACGGGCGAGGGCGCCCCTAGCGGCTGCTCCCGTCCCTATATCAAACTTTCGCGGGAGCTTCATGACCAGGAGAAGTATTGAAGGACTCTGGTGTTAGCTATTCGGCTCCAATGTGTTGTCACGTCCCTTGTTGGCCCGCGTCAGACATGTGGTATTAAAGGCGGAACCATCTTTACAAACATACACATAGCAAGAAGTATCCAGGAATGTTGGGACGCAATGTGTGAGCTCGTAGCCATGATGCAGCTAGATATGCATTAAGCGTTCGATAAAGTTGTGCTTGAAGTATTGTTTTTTATTGCTGGAACATGTAAATGTTGAATCTCTGGTTACTCAAGGTGTTAAAATGGTGTACAAAAATACATAAAATGGCATCAAAAATACAGCCGCAGTGGCCGGGATCGAATACAGCGGCTGTATTTTTGATGCAGGCGAAAATGTTTCAGGTCCTTGTACTTCGATTTAGGTGCAAGTTTACGTACCCCACGTGGTCAAAGCTTCCTGAGCCCGCCACTACGGCGCCTCTCATAATCATATCGTGGTTTTAGGACGTTAAACACGAGATACTCCTGCGCAGGCCACATTTTATGTCTATACGAAACGTATCACCGTACTGGCCTGCTAGCTCAGTCCTTTATGAATACTTGTTGTACATTAGAGATGTGTTATACGAACTTCCTGAGCCACCTGACTGGCTACCCATGATAGAAAAACTGCTCACAGTGAAATATTATTAAATTAGTTACACGGGACAAGATGTCAGTCCCGTTTTTAAAATGTATATTTGAACATGTTGTGAAGTGTTGAATTCAAAGATAAGAATTCCTATGTAAAGTGTGTCTTGACCAAAGCAGGAAATAAAGAAAAAAAAAGCCTGCTAGCTCAGTCAGATAGAGCGTCGTCCTAATAACGCGAAGGTCGTAGGTTCGATCCCTGCTCAGGCCACGTTTTTTTTCTGTTTCATCGCACTCCTTTTGCACATCACTCGTTCTTCATTTGGCAAACCGCTGTATGGGCAATATTTGTAGAAGCGTTCATAAACACCACGGAGGCCTTTTCCAAATGCGGAGCCTGGTCCCATACACATGGTATAGTACTCTCTATACGAAAGGTGCCCTCGTTCAGGCGTGCTAGCTCAGTTTCCCCAATTCACCGTACTGAGCTAGCAGGCCAGAAAGAGGACACCTTTCGTACAGATAGGTACTATGGCATGTGTATGGGACAAGGCTCCGTATTTGGAAAAGGCCTCTGTGTCGTTTATGAACTCTTGTACTACCTGTACCGCTGTATAGAACCATGTACTCTGGGGGTCGATGGAGAAATGTACTAAAAAGGGTCAAAAGAATGATGGTACTTGCAGGAATGAAAACATTCTTCTTTCAACTACATTCAGGTACACTTCCAGTCAAACCCTGGCTGGAGGAAAAGGGCATGTTTGTTCCATGGGGAACCGACTGCTTAATATGCAGAAGTGTAGAAACGATAGACCATATGTTCCTCGATTGCTGGGACGCCGTGTTTTTATGGGACGTACTGCAGCGTACCATCAAAAAAGATTTCCCCTTAGACCCCCCTGGAATTCGGTATCTCTCTGTCGAAAGTGATGACGGGACACCGTTTGATCTAATAATGTTGATTACAGTCCACAGCATATGGAAGTGCAGGATGGCCATACGGCACGCTGATGTGGACGTTCATGCGGCGCGTCAATAATTCAAAGAAAGCGTAACCCGTTTTGTTGAAGAACAAAAACTTCTTGAAGATGTTCCCGATTGGTTAGATCGTGTAGAGCGTCTTTTACAAATGAAGCAGTTTTAGAGTGTCCTCACTAGTCCCAGTATGGCCCTTCCTTTTTTTCCTGTCGATCCCTCTCCGTTTTTACGCAAGCAGTGTTTGTTTTGTAAATAGCGTTTCCTCTTGTCTTTGTTTGTTACATGTGAAGTGCAGGCAATAACGAAAAAAAAGGCCTGCTCGGTTAGAGCGTGTGCTAATAACGCGAAGGTCGTAGGTTCGATCCCTGCGCAGGCCATTTTTTTTTGTTGTTTCATCCCGCTACTTTTGCATTTCACTTGCTCTTCTATTGGCCAACAGCTGTATGGGGCAATATTTGTAGAAGGGTTCATAAACGCCACGGCGGTCTTTTCCAAATACGGAGCATCATCCCATACGCATGGTATAGTACTCTCTATACGAAAGGTGGCCTCGTTCTGGCCTGCTAGCTCAGTCGGTTAGAGCGTCGTGCTAATAACGCGAAGGTCGTAGGTTCGATCCCTTCGCAGGCCATTTTTTTTGTTTCATCCCGCTATTTTTGCATTTCACTTCCTCTTCCATTGGCTAACAGCTGTATGGGGCAATATTTGTAGAAGGGTTCATAAACGCCATGGCGGTCTTTTCCAAATACGGAGCATCATCCCATACGCATGGTATAGTACCCTCTATACGAAAGGTGTCCTCGTTCTGGCCTGCTAGCTCGATTCTACTTCCGGACACTGTCGTGAACGGTTGGGGAATGTTACGCTCCTCTGGGGCGGTATCAGCGGCCATGCCTAGCCGCGGTGACCGGAATGCTGCCTTCGGAAACCAGGAATATGAAGTTATTTTGCCTCCGCTTCCAACCGGTCGTATCGTTTTGAATACTGTTTTTCTTCATGCTGATGTTCGAGGACGGCCATACCGAGTGGAAGACATACGTGACGCACTTGAATACTTGGGTATGTTGCCTGACATTGAAGCGTTAGGCGCATACCAAATGAATCACGTGTGGGCGGTGACGCTGAAGAACAACGAGGCGAAGAAGAAACTGCTTTCGGCATCTCAAGTGTCAGTGGAGGAGCGGCGTTGCCTCGTAGTGGATCCGAACAATCAGGATATAAGGCTAAAGCTACACTGGGTCCATCATCATGTCGACGACGAAGATGTACGGACGGCGTTTGCACCGTTCGGCAAAGTCACGGAAGTGTCAAGGGAGCGATGGCGCACAGAAGGTCTATCCGAGAAAGGGTCAACGACGCGGCTCATAAGTCTGCAGCTCAAAGCAGGCTACACGAAAGAAGACATCCCGCATCAGCTGCGTGTAGCAGGTGAGCTGACCTTAGTAGTGGTTGCTGGAAGAGCTCCCCTCTGCTTACGATGTAAACGAACAGGCCATATCAGACGTGAATGTAGAGTGCCGCGGTGCACGTCATGTAAGCGCTTTGGCCATGCTGAGGAAGAGTGCGTAAGAACTTATGCGAAGGTTGCGGGGCCCTCTGCATGGTATGATAAAACAGAACATCAGATGGATGAATCAGAAGCCGAGGAAGTTGCAGCTAGCAAAACGAGGGAACTTGAGCCTGTTGACACGTTTCCTTCGTTCCTACCAGCCAGTAGCGACAAACCGGAAGAGCCTGTAAGCGTGCCCGCTAGACAACGCACTCCGCACTCTGAGAAGTCAACGGCAACGCCCACCAAACCGATGGAAAATACTGTGAACTGTCAGCAAACACCAGTAGAGAAACCCGAGCGTCAACTTGACGACATGATGGATACGAAGACTACCCCGTGGAAGAGAGCACGCGATGAAACAGAAGCTGAGAACAAGACCCCGGTTGAGTCCAATACCGGCGAACCGCCTACAAAGACAGCCCAAGTGTGGTGTGTTAGCTAGTTCCGATTTACTAGTTCCAGTTTCGATTTCATGTAAAGTACTTTCGCCCTTAGGGGGCGCCACCTTGTATATATATGCGCGGCACTATATCAAATAAATGAGTTCCTGCTTGGCTACCGGCTGCTGTTGTTCTTCCTCCCGGCCGGCGCTTCGGGCGCCGTGCCCTTTGTTCTCCGGGCGTCGCGTTCGACGTCCGATACCACATTTGGCGACGAGTTCTACGAATCCGCGTGCATCAAGAGATAAGGTGGGCATCCGGACTTATTTATTGTGCTGTCGTCTCAGCACCCTTGCCTGATATCCCACCACTGCTGTATTTTACACGTTCGACTTCTACATTTCTGCAATTCGTGCCGGTGTCGGTCACTAGGCCTACTCACGCTTGACGTCTCTCCTGACCTTTCTGCTGGACGCTCTCTTCGGCAAGCATGAACGCCGCTATCCCTCCGCCTCCGTTTCTCCAGTGCCCCGGCGTACCACCTATTCCATGGGGAAAGTGGCGTCCTGTGTTGCAGGTATACATCGACGCCGCGGCCAGGGACGCCTCGCCGGAACACAAAAAGGCGCTGCTTCTGAACGCCTTAGGCGTCGAGGGACTGAACACTTATCTGCGTGCCGCCGAAGATGAGCAGCAGCCGGGAACCGACCGGCCCACTCAGGAGGAGACACCGAACGTGTACGACGCAGCACTTGCGCTGCTCAGCCAACTTTTCGACCCTCAACCGGACGCGGCGTGTCTGCGCGCCCGCTTCAAAGCTCTGTGCCAGGGACCGGACGAGTCGGCGGTCCAATTCATTCACGAAGTACGCCGACTAGCCAAGCTGTGTGAATTCGGCGCGGCGAGCGACATCTTTGCTTACGACCAGATCGTCTCTGGCATCGCGTCGCCGCACATGAAAAGGACTTTTTACAAATTGGGCAAGGACTTCACCGTGCAGAAGGCGCTCGACATTGCAAAGGAGGAGGAGCGCGTTGGCCGAGCCTTGCTACAGTTATCCGGAGTTCAAGTCGACGCCGTGTCGTCGCGTACAGCTCAAGATGGCGGCGCAACTCGCCGAATTCGTCAAAATGGCGGGCCAAGTGGTGGCCGTCCTCCCCAAGCTTCGCCGCAAGATGGCGCCGGCGGGACTTCGTCTGCGTGCACCTCCTCGCCCACCACTGCTGCGGACACCTCCTCTCCAGCTGCGCCGCCGGGTCGCGCGGGTGCCTGTTACCGCTGCGGATCGACGCGGCATTGGGCCAACTCCGCCGCCTGCCCAGCCAGGAGCCGGACGTGTTCGCGATGCGGACGGCGTGGACATTTCGCGCGGGTCTGCCGCTCTACTTCGGAGTCTCCGACCGGTCATCAGGGCACATCAACGGTGACCAATACAGTTACTGTCCTACAAGTGGACGAACCGGTCACCGCTAACGGACTTCTTCATCTTCCCGTACGGATCAATGGATCCATTTTCAATATGCTCATCGACACTGGAGCGGCTGTGTCGCTACTTAACGTCCAAGATTACAAGCGGTGCTTCCCGAACATCAAGCTTCTTCCATCAAACGTTATCCTGAAGAACTATTCGGAACAGGCCATCGTGAATTATGGATACTTCAAGGTTTCCGTTTCCTACAGCGGCAACGACGCCTCCATTACCTTTTACGTTACGGACAAAGGCAATTCACTACTGGGGTTAGATGCCATCCGAGCCCTGAAGATTATCATCGAGGGTGAGACTCTCTCCTGTTCCGTCGTCGAGCCATCGGCACTTCCCGTCAATGCAGCGTTGGAGCCTCATCGTCCGTTCACTTCGGACTCCAGTCCTGCAGAGCATACGTTGCTTCAGCATGGTCGTCGACAGGGCGTGCCAGCAGTGGCATCCGGGTTCCACCGGCGCCCGTGCCGGCTTCCTCGGCAAGGGACTGATGCCCCGACTCAACAAGAGGCTCATGCAGTCATCGCAAGGGCGAGCTCATCGAACGGCAGTGCCCCTATTGTCCAGGTGAACATGTGCCGCGATGAATTTTTTCGCACTGCTCGTGAACGTGAATTGCCGCTGTCTAATGCCCCTCAGAATTCATTTTTCACACCTACTCAAGTGTTCTATAGTCAACGGTACATGCATGCCGGTCTTGCAAATGCTCAATATTGTCATACTTGTTCTGACGTTTCTTGCAAGGGCAATGCTTCCTTTTCTTCTAATGCCAGTGTACTTGAGCCACAGAGCTCCTTAGCGGCACCGGTTCAAAGTCCGGCTGTGGTGCCCAGCCACAATACTTCTAATGAATGCATAGTAGAGCCACCGGGCTCCTTACAGACACCTTTCCAACGTTCGGCTGTGGTGTCCAGCCCCCATAATGTTCCTCCGTGCCCCGAGCACATTTCAGAGTCGTCGAACTCTTTACAGGCACCTTACGAATGCTCGACTGCCGTGCCCAGTCCCCATGCCAGTAATTTTCCTAACACTAACGGACATGCTTCCAAACCTTTGGGTTCCCATGTTTTGCGTCAAGTTTCTCCGTCCCCAGCTACTACTGAGGGACGCTTAAGCGAGTCATCTGACTCTAGTTATTCCTCTACGCTCTCAGCTGTGCCTGAGCAGCGCGTAACTGAGCCAGTAGGCTCTTCTGAAGATACAGAACTTACTGCTCCGCAAGGCAGCACTTCAGAACGAAATGCGCCTCGGCGTTCGAAACGGTTGCGTGAAAAACCGTCCAGGTTTGAGGACTTTGTGTCCTAAATTCTTTTTTTTCACTCACTTGTTGAAGTCAGTGTGCCATACTTCTGCATTCTTGTGTGTATGCTGTGCATCTATTTATTGTATAATGGTTATAAGTTCTACCGCTTGGTACACTGGTATGCTGTGAATTCTTGTTGTATTTTGTTTGTATCAGTGCCTTCAGCTACAGTGCGCTGTGTACTCGCTTTTGTTCCCTTCTAGTGCCGGTTCCTTCTTCACCAATTGCGCATTACACCAAAAAGAGGGGGGGATGTTAAGGTTGTGTAGTTGAAGGTTGTACACGGTATATGTGTCACGATTCCTTCTCTAAAGTTGTATAAGGTTCACAAGTTACTGTCTATCAAGTGGCGTCTGCATTAATCACTGTATAAGGTTGTTAGAGCCACATGTCCTTTTTATTCTAGGGGGGGATGATGTGGTGTGTTAGCTAGTTCCGATTTACTAGTTCCAGTTTCGATTTCATGTAAAGTACTTTCGCCCTTAGGGGGTGCCACCTTGTATATATATGCGCGGCACTATATCAAATAAATGAGTTCCTGCTTGGCTACCGGCTGCTGTTGTTCTTCCTCCCGGCCGGCGCTTCGGGCGCCGTGCCGTTTGTTCTCCGGGCGTCGCGTTCGACGTCCGATACCACACCAAGTCCGCCGCATGTCCTTGAAGCCGAAGACCAACATACTGCTACGTAGCTAACCCATCAAGAGCCAGACATTCTGCGTACAGAAGACGACAAAGAGGACTGGCCTGGCTGTCTGCTGTGGGTGCTGTCCTCCATCTTGCTCGATGCTGTGCACATCAGTGTAAATACACTTGTAAATAGTCACGCCTCCTGTCATTTTACGTAACATCTTTGTGGTGGAGGCGCTGGTTGTTCCCTGTACCCATCACGAAGCTCCGCAACGGCCGTATCGTCGCGGGTCCGACCATGTCACAAGTTGACGGAACATCGTCTTCACCGCCTGCCCCTCCCGTGGCTTCTACCTACGTAGTCCTACCTCCTGCTCGTGATCCTGGCGTATTTTCCGGACAGGATGGCGTTGACATTGACAAATGGATCAACCTGTATGAACGGATCAGCGCCAGCTATAGGTGGGACCCGACCCTTATGCTTGCCAACGTACTTTTCTACCTTGATGGCCCACCGCGGGTGTGGTTGGAGACGCACGAAGCAGACATTACGAGCTGGGAATCTTTCAAAGAGAAGATCCGCGACCTTTTTGGCAACACCGCTGGACGGCAGATGGCTGCGCGGAATCAACTGGCAACTCGAGCACAGACCTCTACCGAATCGTACGTCGCGTACATTCACGACGTCATCGCCCTTTGTCGCCAGGTTGATGAGCACATGCCTGAGTCGGAGAAGGTATCGCATGTGCTAAAAGGAATCGCAGACGATGCCTTCAACCTGCTTGTTTACACCAACGTTGCCACCGTCGACTCAATCATCAAAGAGTGCCGACGGTTTGAACAAGCCAAGAGCCGCCGCATAACTCAGAGGTTTACGCGGCTCCCCAACACGGCCGCAACCTCATCTTGTGAAGCCGCTCGCCAGCCGCCCACCTATGACAACGTCACACGCATTGTTCGTCGGGAGATTGAAGCTGCCTGTCCTGCTCCCATCCAACCACCAGTTTTCACAACACACACCACTGACCCTTCACAGCCATCGGTGGCCTTCATTCAAGCTGTGGTCAGGCAAGAGTTTGCAAACCTCGGTCTTCCATCCGCATGTCCCCTGACTCGCCCTGCAGTAAGGCCTTACTCCCCAGGCAACGCTCGCCGATCCTCTCCTACATTGCCCCTCCGCAACCCTACAGAATGGCGAACACCCGATGACCAGCCTATCTGCTTTTACTGTCACCAGCCAGGGCACGTTTCTCGCTATTGCCGTCGCCGTTGGTCAAACCCACCACGCCAGACCTACCCTACCTAGATGCGCCCTACCACTTCTACACGTTCAGCCGCTGCACCCTCCAATGTCTACTCATCCTCTCACGAACCTCTCACCAATGACGCCACTTCGCCCGTTCGCCGCTACTCCCGCTCGCCGTCACCGCAACGTCGCCAATCCCGCTCTCCGCAGCCCCGACGCTTTTCCTCGCCGACCTTCTCTGGACGCTCGCAGCAGGAAAACTAGATATTGCAGCTTATGGAGGTGAAGCTGCAAACCATCGACGCCTGCAAATCCTCTACTGACGCTCCCCACACACCACAGCCTGCTTGAAGTAAAAGTCGACAATGTTCCTGTGACCGCCCTCGTTGACACAGGCGCGCACCTGTCTATTATGAGCACTCCTCTACGCCGCCGTTTGCAGAAGATTATGACGCCGTCCACGACACAGGCAATACGTGTTGCCGATGGCGGTACTGTGGAAGTCATCGGAATGTGCACTGCTCGTGTCAGCATTGCCGGTCGTCACACCGTCGTCCTTTTCGCCGTTCTGGCTCGTTGCCCTCATGACCTCATACTTGGCCTTGATTTCTTTTCGGCACACTCGGCCTTAATTGACTGTTCTTCTGGCACACTCAGCCTCGATCTTCCTCTTCTCGCCGATACCTGTGAAAAGCCCGTCAGCCGCTTGAGCCCAACCTCTTTTGTTCGCCTGCCACCTCGAGCAGTGACGCACGTCTGTTTGTCATCGACCCCTCCAGTTCCCGACGGCGACTACATCGTTACACCTATAACTGACGCACGACTGACGCGCAATATTACTGTGCCGCATACCATCGCCACTATAGTGGACAACTCCGTCTTCCTTCCGCTCCTCAATTTTGGCCTCATTCCCCAAGTGTTGCCCTACCAGATGTCGCTAGCCCAACTCACTGCTATAACCGACGACGATGACATCAACGTTGTCGCCGTAACTGCTCCGGACCAAGCTGAAGTCTCACGGTTACCCGGTTCTGACGACGCCATTTTTCGAAACATGATTGGATCAAACCTTTCGCCTGATCAGGCCGACGCCCTCTCCCAGGTTTTGGCCTCCTATAGTGACATTTTCGATATTCATGATCGTCCCTTGGGCCAGACTAAGATTGTCACTCACCGAATTAACACAGGTGACTCTGCGCCCATCCACCGTCGGCCTTACCGCGTGTCTGCATCAGAGCGAGCAGTGATTCAAAAAGAAGTGGCCAAAATGCTAGCGAAAGACATAATCGAACCATCGTCTAGCCCTTGGGCCTCCCCCGTGGTATTAGTAAAGAGGAAAGACGGCTCCTGGCGTTTCTGCATTGATTATCGGCACCTCAACAAAATTACCAAGAAAGACGTGTATCCTCTTCCACGTATTGACGACGCACTCGACTGTCTCCATGGCGCCACCTTCTTTTCATCTCTCGACCTCCGATCTGGCTACTGGCAAATTGCTGTAGACGACATGGATCGTGAGAAGACCGCCTTCGTTACCCCTGACGGTCTTTACCAATTCAAGGTCATGCCCTTCGGTCCTTGCAACGCTCCAGCAACCTTCGAGAGAATGATGGACACGCTGCTTCAAGGATTTAAATGGTCGACGTGCTTGTGTTACTTGGACGACGTGATCATCTTCTCACCCACTTTCGCCACACACCTTGAACGCCTTTCGACCATTCTATCAATATTCCGACAAGCTGGCCTCCAGCTCAATTCCTCGAAGTGCCACTTCGGTCTTCATCAAATTAATGTGTTGGGCCACCTCGTTGACGCTTCCGGTGTACGACCAGACCCGGCCAAAGTCCGCGCTGTAACGAACTTCCCCGTGCCTCGCTCTGTCCATGATGTTCGCAGTTTTGTGGGCCTGTGCTCGTACTTCCGCCGTTTCGTGAAAAACTTTGCGGCACTCGCACGCCCACTCACTGACCTTCTCAAACAAGACGTCCCGTTTTGTTGGGGTCCTCTCCAAGCTGACGCCTTTTCTCAGCTAATCACAGCACTAACGACACCACCTATTCTTGCACATTTTGACCCAGATGCTCCTACAGAAGTGCGCACAGACGCTAGTGGTCACGGCATCGGTGCAGTATTGGCCCAAACTCAGCGGGGCACTGATCGTGTTATTGCATACGCAAGTCGGCTCCTCTCGAAGTCTGAACGCAACTACTCTATAACAGAACGGGAATGCCTTGCCCTTGTCTGGGCGGTTTCAAAATTCCGCCCTTACTTGTATGGCCGCCCATTCCGTGTCGTAACAGATCATCACGCGCTCTGTTGGCTTTCTTCACTGAAGGACCCTACTGGACGACTTGGCCGGTGGGCGCTGCGTCTTCAGGAGTACTCCTACTCAGTTGCCTACAAGTCTGGACGCCTCCATCTGGACGCCGATTGCTTGTCTCGTTACCCTGTTGAAAAGCCAGACGGATCGGTCATCCAGCCTAGCCCCAGCGTCATGTCCATGTCTCAGTTTCTTCAGATTGGTGAAGAACAACGTCGCGATGCTTCCTTGCGATCACTCATTAGCCGTCTCGAATCTGCCCCTAACGACGCGTCACTCCGCATGCTCGTCCTCGTGAACGGCACGCTGTACCGTCGTAGCGTTCTGCCCGATGGCCCCGAGTTCCTTCTCGTCGTGCCTAAACATTTGCGTTCAACGGTCCTGCATGAGCTTCACGACGAGCCCACTGCCGGCCACCTGGGCATATCTCGCACGTACGACCGTGTCCGGCGCCGCTTCTTTTGGCGCGGTCTCGCCCGGTCCGTTCGACGTTACGTGGCCTCCTGCGATAAATGCCAACGTCGGAAGCGTCCTGCCGCACCCCCTGCTGGACACCTTCACCCGATCTCCATCCCTACCGAACCTTTCTTCCGTGTTGGTGTAGACCTTCTCGGCCCTTTTCCTGAGTCCAACTCTGGCAACAAGTGGGTCGCCGTTGCTATAGACCATGCGACCAGGTACGCCATCACTCGAGCGCTCCCCACCAGCACTGCTACTGACGTTGCCGACTTTGTGCTCCACGACGTCATTCTACACCATGGCGCTCCTCGTCAACTGCTCACCGATCGTGGCCGCGCATTTTTGTCACGAGTCATTGACGATCTTTTACGCTCTTCCTCAACGCAGCACAAGTTGACCACTTCCTACCATCCCCAAACAAATGGCCTCACCGAGCGCCTAAATCGCACTCTCACGGACATGCTCTGCATGTATGTCTCATCTGACCACCATGACTGGGACCTGGCGCTACCCCACGTGACCTTCGCTTACAATTCATCGCGTCATGATACCGCCGGTTACTCACCTTTTTATATGCTCTATGGCCGTGATCCGACGTTACCACTGGACACCCTACTTCCGGCTACTACATCTCCGCCGAGCGAATACGCACGGGATGCTATCGCTCGTGCCGACCACGCGCGTCAGATAGCCCGCTCTAGGCTGTCGGCTTCACAAGCAGCCCAGAAGACCCTCTACGACAGCAGGCATGTCGACGTTCGTTTCTCGCCTGGTTCCCTAGTTCTCCTGTGGTGCCCGGTTCGTCGTGTTGGCCTGTCCGAGAAGTTGTTATCCTGCTACATGGGTCCGTACCGTATCGTCCGCCAGGTAACGGACGTCACCTACGAGATCGTTCCCGTTTCCGAGACTAGCCCGCCGCAAACACGACCAGTGACGTAGTGCACGTCAGTCGGCTAAAACAATACCGCCCTCCTTCTGAAGAACATGGTTCAAGCGCACCGAGACGGCGCTTTTACCGCCGGGGGTAATGCTACGTAGCTAACCCATCAAGAGCCAGACATTCTGCGTACAGAAGACGGCAAAGAGGACTGGCCTGGCTGTCTGCTGTGGGTGCTGTCCTCCATCTTGCTCGATGCTGTGCACATCAGTGTAAATACACTTGTAAATAGTCACGCCTCGTGTCATTTTACGTAACAATACCACCGGATCGCCACACCTCGGGAGGCTCATAGCCTCCTGGTCCAACGAGTTGCCATTGCTATGGCCGGCGATCTACACGCAAGAACTGAGCGAGGCCGAGCGGAAGGGTTTAAACCCCAACGCCTTGTCCCCAAGGAGCCTGTTGTGTGTTCGCCCGTGACAGCTTCAAGGGCCAGCTATCGATATAGTACAGTTAGCTGTCCGTTACAGAACAAGGTGAGCGCCATGCGGTCTGGTTTTTATCCCCTATAAATGACGCAAAGACTTAACACGCCCCTTTGTATCGGCACACTAAACGTGCGTGGCTTATCTTCAAAACGCAGACAATATCAAGTAAAGAGATTGTTATTAGAAAATAATCTTGATATCTTAGCGATTCAAGAAACGAAAGTGGAAAGCCAGGCTCAGACGGACCGCATGGTGGAACCCTTTATCGCGCGGTATTACGTATGTGTGTGTCAAGCGGTAGGCTCTTCTGGGGGGGTGTGCCTTGTTACTCCGCAACTCCCTTCGCATAGCGGTAGAAACTGTGATTGTGTGTAAAACGGGGCGGGTAGTTGTGTGTGATTTTTCATACTGTGATTTGAAGTGGAGAGCTATTTGCTTGTACGCGCCGAATAGAGAAGCAGAGCGCTTAGCTTTCTTCGAAAGCGTTGTATCGTACTTAAATTGTGAACGAATCATTCTACTTTTAGGTGACTTCAACTGTGTGTGTGCCGCTGCTGATAGAATACAAAACGAACCTGTACGAGACCGTAGTAGCACTAAACTAAGTGCGATAGTTCAAGATTTTAAATTAGAAGGTATTGGAGACATTCTGACTAAAGGAAGCCGACCACATTTCACACATATCCAACGTGCAAGTCAAGCACGCCTAGATAGAGTGTACGTGTCTGCAAATGTGGTGCCGCTGTGCCAAGATCACTGCGTAAAGCATGTGTCTTTTAGTGACCACAGCTTGGTAATGTTTTTCTTAGGAGCAAAACACAAAAACCCATCGTTTAATTGGACACTTTGGAAATTTAATGATAAACTGCTACAGGACGATGGTTTTGTGAGCAAAGCAGAAAAAAAACATTGAAACGCTACTATCTAAAACAGACCGCTTTATCGCTGAATGGGAAGTCTTCAAACAAGAGACTAAATTGTGTGCCATTGAAAGAGCATGCGCAATGCGCCGAAACGAGAGAAAAGAAGAGAATGCACTTCGAAGACAATTAGATTATTTGCTGAATGTAGAAAATGCACAATCGGAAGCATTAAGTAACGAAATTAAAAGTGTAAAAAGTAAACTGGAGGCAGTAGATGTTGAGAGGTATAGAGGTGCCATTGTTCGCGCTCGTAGTGAAAGATTCTTGTTGGGAGAAACGCCGACCAAACGTGCCCTTGCAGAGGAAAAAACTTACGCTGTCAAAAATGAAATAAGAGAGATAGAACATGAGGGTGCTATTACAAACGACAAACAAGAAATTGAACTAGCTTTCGTGCAATACTTCAAAAATCTGTTGGGGAACCAAATTAGTACTGCAACAGGCTTCGAAAAAGAGTACCTTCACCTAATGCCTTCGTTAGGAAACGATGTGAAGACCCGTCTAGAAGCACCCATAACTATAAGTGAAATTGAAGACGCAATAAATGAATTAAAAGTAGGGATATCTCCTGGCCCTGATGGCCTGTCAAGTGCATTTATAAGACTTTTAAACCACCGCTTGCAGAAGCCCTGCATCGCGTGATAACTGAAGCGTACAAAGAAAATGTAGTGCCACCGTCTTTTAAATCTTCGCATATCACACTAATCCCAAAGTCTGACGATCCGGTCAAGCTCCTGTCAGTCACGTCCTACAGCCCAATAAGTTTTGGAAATGTTGATTACAAAATATATATGAAAGTGCTGGCAAAAAGATTGCAAACTGTTATCACAGATTTGGTGGGCCCCCACCAAACATGTGGAATCAAGGGACGCTCAATTTTTACTAACATTCATGTGACAAGGAGTGCACTAGAATACTGTGACGATTTTTCAGAACGGCTAGCAATGTTACAACTGAATCTGGAGAAGGCGTTTGATCACGTTTCCCATGAAATCCTTTTCAGCATACTGGAACATATCAATCTGGGGTCTGTGATAATTGATGGAGTGAAAATGGGCTACAGCTGCAGTTCAGCGAGCCTTATTAACAAAAATGTTACCCAAAGTTTCAAGATTAAATGTGGAATCAGACAAGGCTGCCCCTTGTCATCGTTATTATTCGCAATTTTTCTCGAGCCCTTGTGTTTGAAAATCCTTCATAATGAGAGAATTCATGGCTTTAGGTTGCTAACAAACGAAGTCAAAGTACTGTGTTACGCCGACGATATAGCTGTTTTCTGTACCGATAAGAACAGCATAAAAGAAACCGTGAAAGAAACGCGATTATTTTGCACAGTTACAGGAAGTGTTATAAACTGGAGCAAGTGTATGGGTTTCTGGCATGGACCGTGGGAAAATACGCCAGATTACTATGCAAGCATGACATGGACTACCACACCAGTCAGATACCTAGGCGTGCCGTTGGAGCACTATCGCGATACGACGCAATACTGGAACGACGAAACCAAGCGCGTCAAGGAACAAACTGATAAATGGGGCGGGCGGGACTTTTCTGTGTTCACTCGGGCTTCAGTTTGCAACGTTTTTCTAGTTGCCAAAGTTTGGTATGTTCTTCAAGCGCTTTGTATGTCTCGCGTCAACGTGCAGAAACTGCACAGAGTCTTTGCAGTGTTCGTGTGGCGCTCAACATGGGAGAGAACTAGCCGAACAAATTTATTTAGGTCACTACGCAGTGGTGGATTGGGTTTAGTCCACTTATTTCTTAAACAAATTGTGTCCAGATTTATTTTCTTGCGTGACCAGAAGAACGGCTTCCTCCGAACAGCCATACAAACGCGATTAGCTAACGCCATCCCGGAATTTGTTGTATCTAGTATTGTGAAGCAAGGGAATGTTCGCGGCTTCCTTCGCCAGGTCGTTTTGTCCTTCCAAATGCTAAGAGTGAGGTTTTCAATGGAGTACCTAAGTAATGTTCCGAAAAAGCGTCTATATAAAGACATTATAGATGTTATGTTACCAGTGCCTGTGTATCGAGCCATGTACTGTGTAGGCTCAGAGCGAAACGTTTTAAAGCGAGTTAAAAGAATGATAGTCCGCCCATCGGTTAAAACATTTTTCTTCCAACTACATACGAACACTCTAACGGTAAAACCGTGGTTGAAAGACAAAGGAATGTTCGTACCATGGTCAATAAAGTGCCTCATCTGCCGGAAGCCCGAAACAATTGAACATATTTTGCTAGATTGCTGGGATGCAGTATTCCTGTGGGATGTCTTGAAGAGAACCCTCAAAAAAGAACTTCCTGTAACGCCCTACGGCATCCGTTTTCTTCCCGTAGAAAATGAAAACGGAGTACCTTATGACATGATCATGGCTCTGACCTTACACAGCTTATGGAAAACGTGTATGGCTGTACGAAATGTCGATGTAGACGCCAAGGACCCCCGAGAATACTTCATTGAAAGTATTGTCCAAATAAGAGATGTGTATAAGTCGCAGTCCCAGCCACCAGATTGGCTACCTGTATTAGATACTTTAGTAACCTTAAAACGGTTTTAATGGTTCTGTTGGCTTCATAGTGTGGTGAATGTTATGTATGCTTGAAGATGTGGCAATAAAGAAAAAAAACTGGCCTGCTAGCTCAGTCGGTTAGAGCGTCGTGCTAATAACGCGAAGGTCGTAGGTTCGATCCCTGCGCAGGCCCTTTTTTTGTTTCATCCCGCTACTTTTGCATTTCACTTGCTCTTCCATTGGCCAACAGCTGTACGGGGCAATATTTGTAGAAGGGTTCATAAACGCCACGGCGGTCTTTTCCAAATACGGAGCATCATCCCATACGCATGGTATAGTACTCTCTATACGAAAAGTGTCCTCGTTCTGGCCTGCTAGCTCAGTCGGTTAGAGCGTCGTGCTAATAACGCGAAGGTCGTAGGTTCGATCCCTGCGCAGGCCATCTTCTTTTTTTTTTGTTTCACCCCGCTTCTTTTGCATTTCACTTGCTCTTCCAATGGCCAACAGCTGTATGGGGCAATATTTGTAGAAGGGTTCATAAACGCCACGGCGGTCTTTTCCAAATACGGAGCATCATCCCATACGCATGGTATAGTACTCTCTATACGAAAAGTGTCCTCGTTCTGGCCTGCTAGCTCAGTCGGTTAGAGCGTCGTGCTAATAACGCGAAGGTCGTAGGTTAGATCCCTGCGCAGGCCCTTTTTTTTGTTTCATCCCGCTACTTTTGCATTTCACTTGCTCTTCCATTGGCCAACAACTGTATGGGGCAATTTTTGTAGAAGGGTTCATAAACGCCACGGCGGTCTTTTCCAAATACGAAGCATCATCCCATACGCATGGTATAGTACTCTCTATACGAAAAGTGTCCTCGTTCTGGCCTGCTAGCTCAGTCGGTTAGAGCGTCGTGCTAATAACGCGAAGGTCGTAGGTTCGATCCCTGCGCAGGCCATCTTCTTTTTTTTGTTTCATCCCGCTACTTTTGCATTTCACTTGCTCTTCCAATGGCCAACAGCTGTATGGGGCAATATTTGTAGAAGGGTTCATAAACGCCACGGCGGTCTTTTCCTAATACGGAGCATCATCCCATACGCATGGTATAGTACTCTCTATACGAAAAGTGTCCTCGTTCTGGCCTGCTAGCTCAGTCGGTTAGAGCGTCGTGCTAATAACGCGAAGGTCGTAGGTTCGATCCCTGCGCAGGCCATCTTCTTTTTTTTTTGTTTCATCCCGCTACCTTTGCATTTCACTTGCTCTTCCAATGGCCAACAGCTGTATGGGGCAATATTTGTAGAAGGGTTCATAAACGCCACGGCGGTCTTTTCCAAATACGGAGCATCATCCCATACGCATGGTATAGTACTCTCTATATGAAAGGTGTCCTCGTCTGGCCTGCTAGCTCAGTAGTCATGCTGTAGGAACATCGGCGGGCTGTTGCCTACTGCTGCGCCGTAGCTTGAACCTATCGAGACGGGTAATAATTTGTTGTGACGAGCGTTTGATTGTTTATGATTTCCTTCTTGAGAATAAGGAGTGGCGTATTATTTGCGTGTATGCACCCAATAATGTAGAAGAAAGACGCTCCTTTTTTGAGCATGTTCGCCAATTCTGCGAATGCCAGAAGCTAGTCATTATTATCGGCGACTTCAACTGCGTACTATCTGCAGCAGATAAAACTAGCAGGAGGAATTTTAATGATGCAAGCACCACAGCTCTTCGAGAAATAGTGAGTGATTTCTGCATTGAAGATGTAGGAAAATGTTTAGAAGGTGCCCGTGCTGTACAATTAACTCATTACCAAGGATCGAGCCATGCCCGACTAGACAGAGCGTACGTGTCTCTGGATATTTTACCATTTTGTCAGCAGTACCATGTTATGCTGGTCTGTTTCAGTGATCATTGCCTGGTTAAATTTACTACTGCTAATCGGGCGGAAACGCGAAATAAATTTCAATGGGAGTTACGGAAATTGAATAGCAAGCTGCTCAAAGACGAGGTCTTTGTTAAAGAAGCAATTGCAATACTTAAGACACTGAATATGGAAAGTAAATTGCTCATGGGAGAAAGGTGGGAATTCTTTAAAAATCAGATTAAAATGAAAGCACTGGAACGATCCAGCGCCGTCGCTAGAGAGGCAAGAGCTCAGGAAAACAGACTGCGTTCGAACCTTCAGATGCTTATCAATCAAGAAACACGCAGACCTGGCGAATTCATCGAGGACATCAAGACTATAAAACGCAAGCTAGAATTTATCGACATCGAGGGATACCGCGCTGCTTTAGTTCGAGCAAGAGCTGAGAGGCTGATAAGCGGGGAAACGCCGACGAAAAGAGCGTTGGGTGCGGAAAAGTGGCATGCGCAAAAGAAACAAATAGTAGAAATTGAACGCGAAGGCGTAATCACTAAAGAAACAAACAAATTGTTAAAACTTTTTCGGAGTACTATCGTGCATTGTTCGCTAGAAGCGTGGTTCACATCGAACTTTTCAAAAGCGAGTTCCTTGCCTTGATAGCACGGCTGGACAACGAAACGAAAGAACTCTTGAGCAGCCTATCACTGTTGGTGAGGTGAACTGTGAGATAGAGAGCATGACTTGTGGAAAGTCGCCGGGCCGGATGGCCTTGATGCTTCGTTTTATAAAGCTTTCAAGAACGCCATGTCGCCAATTCTGACCAATATTTACAATGAAGCTTACGAAACAAAGTCTCTACCCCCGTCCTTCACTACAGCGCACACGATACTAGTACCTAAAACTGACGATCCCGTAAAATTACGTAACGTAGCTGCTTACCGGCCTATCAGCTTAACTAATAGTGATTATAAAATTTTTATGAAAGTTTTAGCTCAAAGACTGCAAACTGTAATACCAGAGATAGTAGGGCCACACCTCAGACGTGTGGCATCAAAGGTCGTTCGATTAAAACGAATACAAGCATCGCCCGTTCTATCCTGGAATGCTGTGATGTGACAGGTGCTGGAGTTGCCATGCTACAGATAGACTTCGAAAAAGCTTTTGATAGGGTTCCCCATGACGTTCTGTTGTGCGTGCTAGACCATGTCAATGTAGGCCATGTTATTAGAGATGGAGTCGCAATGGCGTACAGGTCGTGCACTACGCAGTTAATAGTGAATAAAGTGGTCAGTGTGCGTATACCAGTGCGACGATCTCTGCGTCAAGGGTGCCCTCTTTCAGCATTGCTTTTTAGTCTGTATGTTGAATCTTTTTGCCAGTGTATTATAAAGAGCGAACAGATACGCGGTTTTAAATTACAACAAGTAGAGGTGCGTTTGTTGGCCTACGCCGATGATATTGCCACATTTTGTACAGACTACGACAGCATTCTGCATGTTGCTAAAATGGTCAAGTCCTTTTGTATTGCAAGTGGAAGTGCCGTGAACTGGGGGAAGTGTCTCGGGTTCTGGCACGGTCAATGGCCGTCTACCCCAGACACGTTCGCCAACTTAAGGTTTGTTACCACTCCCGTTAAGTATTTGGGTGTGCCGCTGAGCAGTTATATTGACAGTGAACCACATTGGCATGATGAGATCGATAAACTACGAGAAAAAGCCAATAAGTGGAACGGATGGAACCTGTCAGTCTTCGCTAAAGCTACAGTATGTAACTTATTCTTCATAAGTAAACTGTGGTATGTCATGCAAGTGATTCATTGTTCCAGAATGAGTGTCCAAAAGCTCCACCGCATATTCGCAGTGTTTATTTGGGGCTCCACGTGGGAACGAACTAGCAGAACAAATCTGTTTATGCGAGTCCGTTATGGTGGGATTGGTTTAAGCCATTTGTACTTGCGCCAAGTAGTCAATCGTTTTATGTTCTTAAGGGATGTGGAACACCCCTTCCTGCGGACAATGTGCCAGCTGCGATTAAGTCAGGCCTTACCTGACTTTGTTGTTTCGACAGAACACGTGCACGGAAGCATTCGCGGTTTCCTCAAAGAAGTAGTTATGTCTGCGCGCTTTTTGTTTACTCGTTTTTCGTTGAGCTATTTAAGTGATGTAAATAGGAAAATGTTATACAGAGACCTGCGTGAAATGGTGCTGCCTATGCCACTGTACAGAACTCAGTACAGTACAACAAAAGGAAAAGATGTTCTCAAGCGTGTAAAAAAAATGCCTGTGCCAGCAGGTGTGAAAACTTTCTTCTTTCGCTTACACACTGGCACGCTGACAGTGAAGACATGGATGGCCGAAAGGGGATTTTTCCTACCCTGGGGCGTACAGTGTGAAATATGTAAGAGATGAAACAATTGATCACGTGTTTTTAGAATGTTGGGATGCAGTCTTTCTGTGGGATATACTGCAGAGAACTTAAGAAAGATTTTCCCCTGCACCCCCAAGGAATCAGGTTTTTGGCCATAGAGAGTGATGGTGGCGTACCCTATGACTTGATTATGCTCTTTGTACTGCACAGTGTCTGGAGATGTCGTGTGGCAGTGCGAAATGTGGATGTTGGAGCAAGATCGGCAAGTGAATACTTTAAGGATAGCCTTCACAGATTTGTGGAAGAGCAGAAATCTCAATCCAACGTACCGGAATTGTTGCCGCAAGTAGAATTGTTGTTCGTTCAGCGCTATTTTTAGTACCACGTTCTCAAAGAACACAGAACGTTTTTAACTATTCACCCTTTGTTATATTATTCTATTGTTAACCAATCTGTATGTACTGAAACTGGAAATAAAAAAAAGCCTGCTAGCTCAGTCGGTTAGAGCGTCGTGTTAATAACGCGAAGGTCATAGGTTCGATCCCTGCGCAGGCCATTTTTTTTGTTTCATCCCTCTACTTTGGCATTTCACTTGCTCTTCCAATGGCCAACAGCTGTATGGGGCAATATTTGTATAAGGGTTCATAAACGCCACGGCGGTCTTTTCCAAATACGGAGCATCATCCCATACGCATGGTATAGTACTCTATACGAAAGGTGTCTTCGTTCTGGCCTGCTAGCTCAGTCGGTTAGAGCGTCGTGCTAATAACGCGAAGGCCCCGCCACGGTGGTCTAGTGGTTATGGCGCTCGACTGCTGACCCGAAGGTCGCGGGATCGAATCCCGGCCGCGGCGGCTGCATTTTCGATGGAGGCGAAAATGTTTGAGGCCCGTGTACTTAGATTTAGGTGCACGTTAAAGAACCCCAGGTGGTCGAAATTTCCGGAGCCCTCCACTACGGCGTCTCTCATAATCAAATCATTGTTTTGGGACGTTAAACCCCAGATATTATTAATAACGCGAAGGTCGTAGGTTCGATCCCTGCGCAGGCCATCTTTTTTTTGCTTCATCCCGCTACTTTTGCATTTCACTTGCTCTTCCAATGGCGAACAGCTGTATCTGGCAATATTTGTATAAGGGTTCATAAAAGCCACGGCGGTCTTTTCCAAATACGGAGCATCATCCCATACGCATGGTATAGTACTCTATACGAAAGGTGTCCTCGTTCTGGCCTGCTAGCTCAGTCGGTTAGAGCGTCGTGCTAATAACGCGAAGGTCGTAGGTTCGATCCCTGCGCAGGCCATCTTTTTTTTGCTTCATCCCGCTACTTTTGCATTTCACTTGCTCTTCCAATGGCCAACAGCTGTATGGGGCAATATTTGTATAAGGGTTCATAAACGCCACGGCGGTCTTTTCCAAATACGGAGCATCATCCCATACGCATGGTATAGTACTCTATACGAAAGGTGTCCTCGTTCTGGCCTGCTAGCTCAGTCGGATTTCACTTCCGGCCACTGCTGTGTACGGCCGTGTGCATCATGCGCTCCGTAGGGGTGGATACAGCGGCCCAGATGGGTCGCGGAAACAGGATTGTCGCCGAAGATGAACAGAATTACGAAGTCGTTTTGCCGCAGTTGCCTACAGGTGCGTGTGTTATGAATACTGTTTTTCTACACGCAGATATCAAGGCAAGGCCGCATCGTGTTGAAGACGTCCGTGACACTTTGGTTAGTCTGGGTATGTTGCCTGAGGTACTCGCCTTAGGCGCTTTCCAGATGAACCACGTCTGGGCCGTGACTTTCAGTACGGCGCAAGCCACGAAAAAGATGCTAGCACTTGGTGACGTAAAGATAAAGGGAAGGCGCTGCCTCGTTATCGACCCGAACAAGCAGGATGTCCGGCTAAAGCTTTATTGGCTTCTGCATAATGTACCGGATGAAGATGTGCGCACCGCACTCGCAAACTATGGAAGAGTGACAGAAGTATCAAAGGAACGTTGGCGCGTCCAAGGTATCGCCGATAAAGGAACCTCGACCAGGACTGTCACCCTGCAATTAAAAGCGGGCTTGACAGTCGAAGACCTACCACACCAGCTCCGAGTGGGCGGCATAACAACGCTTTTGGTTGTGCCAGGACGAGCACCGCTTTGCTTACGATGTCGACGAACGGGACATATACACCGGGACTGTCGCATACCTCGGTGTGGTCGGTGCAGACGCTATGGTCACGAAGACAGCGAGTGTGCCCAAACATACGCCAGTGTGGCCGGGCCTGTGGCTGGCGACCATCTCACGGAGCACATAATGGACCAAGCTGATGTAGAAGCAGCGGAAAGCAGAAATCGGGGTCCCGTATTCACGCCCCTTTCTAAGGGCCCGAAGGACGAAGGAAGCGAAGCGGCTCAGGCTGAACAAACGGGTCAACAGACCAACAGCGTGAGCTCTATACCGCGGGACCAAAGCGACAACGAAAATGAGCAAGGTATTGGGTCGTCAACTGGACAACCTGAAGATATGGACGTCACAAGAGCGGGGACAAGCGCAAAGCGAACGCTTGAAGATGTCAGCAACGAGGACGCAGAACCAGAGAGGACAACAGGAGGTGAGCCGGCAACGAAAGCGGCAACGCTCAGGCGACCCAGCTTGAGGTTCAAGCCGAAGATCGCTGCGGGCACACGTCCGCCGCCGAAGCCACCCTCGTAGCCACGGGGGAAGACAGTCAACGAGGGACCTAAATCCATAGGCGCTCAAGGACATAGCGAATATGGCTTCATCATTATGTGACGCGTGTGGAAAGTACACGCCTTGTACGTGTCTATCCACAACTTCAACGGTGGAAGCCAGGGATGTGTCAATCGGCGAGGTAAGAACCATGCGGTCCGTATCCTGCCCGCGGCCTTCACAGCCCATAACTACGTTGCGTATCGCAACTTTAAATGCGCGCGGACTTCGATCTAAACGAAAGCAATATCAGGTTAGTCGTCTTTTCCTAGAGGACGACCTCGATATCATAGCGGTACAGGAAACGAAGGTCGAAAGTCAAGAACAAACGGACCGCATGGTCGAACCTTTTCGGTCCCGCTATAATGTTTGCATATGTCATTCTGTTGGCACCTCTGGAGGGTGTGCTCTCTTTCTGCGGAACTCTTTAGGATTTGTTGAAGAGTATGTTCATGCTAGCGATGACGGCCGTCTCGTTTTGTGCGATTTTGACGGTTTTGGTAAAAAATGGCGCATCATTTGCGTATATGCACCGAATGGTATAACTGAGCGGTTATCCTTTTTTGCAAGTGTCGAACGGTATTTAAAATGTGAAAGAAACGTGATAATTCTGGGGGATTTTAATTGCGTGTGCTTCAGAGAAGATAGAAGCAAAAGACTATCCGTTCGTGATCAAAGTGCTTTGTTGCTGTCAGAGCTTATGCAAGAGGGGGGTTTTGAAGATGTAGGAAACGTATTGCAAATTGGAAGTGGCGCTAGGTTTACGCATTTCCAGCGCGATTGCCATTCCCGTTTAGATAGAGCATACGTATCAGATGTACAGTGTCAATTTTTATGAAAGGGAACACGGGAGCGCATGGCCTGCGCTCTCCGACGGCCGCCGTAAGCTCCGTCAACCGACAGCTAACGAAAGCTTGCCCGCTTTTGGCGTCATCTATTGGCTAACAAAATAACGAATCATGGCTGGTTGAGAAGCGCCTTTAGATAACGCTGGCTCTCGGCTCGCGTAAGGGCAATTCCTGCAGCTCGCGCAGTGCTAGCGCGCCACGCTCGATTTGTTGACAGGCAGACGACGCGCTGCAGTATAAGCGGTATAAGTGTTCTGTGGCGCTGCCTGCATCGCCCGTTACGCGAGCCGAGATGCAGCGTTATCTAAAAGCGCTTCGCAACCGGTCATGACTTGTTATTTTGTTTGCCAATAGATGACGCCAAAGCAGGCGAGCTTTCGTTAGCTGTTGGTTGACGGAGCTGAAGGCAGCCGTCGCAGAGCGCAGGCCACGCGTTCGCGTGTTCCCTTTCATAAAAATTGACACTGTACTCGTGCCGCTGTGCAACAGTTACGAGCACAAACCAGTGGCTTTCAGTGATCACAGTGCCGTAATGTTTTCTCTGGGAGTGAAGAAGAAAAGATCAACCTTTTCTTGGAAACTGTGGAAGCTGAACAATAAATTACTTAGTGATGAAATCTTTGTGGAGAAAGTAAAAGTACTTATTGAAAAAGTGCGCTCGTCTGAGTCGGGGCGAATGGTCGCTGCATGGGAACAGTTCAAGGAAGAAGTTAAAATTGCTGCAATTGAAAGGTCTTCCATGTTACGCTACAATGAAAAAAGAAAGCAAAAAGAACTACAAGGTCAGCTAGAATTCTTGTTGTCACTCGAAAGCACGCGACCAGGCACTTTAACTAAAGAGATTAGAGAGGTCAAGAACCAGCTCGAGACAATGGACACTGAAAAATACAGAGGAGCAGTCATACGCGCACGCGCAGAACACCTTTGGCTGGGGGAAACACCGACGAAACGCTCGCTGAGCGAAGAAAAGCGCTACGCCTCGCGTAAAGAAATAAAACAGATTAAATACGGAGGAGTGACTACCACGGACAAACAGGTGATAGAAAGCGCGTTTTTGGATTATTATAAAGGACTTCTTGGGTGCAGCGGTAACAGAGAAGCATCCTTGGACAGCGAGTTTTTGTCAATAATGCCGACACTAGATAAGGAAACCACCGCACGCCTCGAAGAGCCAATATCAGTTGGGGAAATTGAAAGGGCCATTAATGAATTAAGTGAAGGGAAAACGCCCGGCCCGGATGGACTAGGCACAGCTTTTTACAAAGCATTCTAAGATGAGCTGTCGGAGCTCCTGTTACGCCTCGTAGCGGAGGCTTACGAGGTAAAGGAAATGCCGCCGTCCTTTCGAAGGTCACATATTGTACTCACACCCAAAAGTAAAGATCCAGTGAAGCTCTTGTCAGTGAGTGCTTATCGTCCCATAAGCCTCACTAACACTGATTATAAGGTTTTTATGAAGGTACTCGCCAAGAGACTGCAAAGCGTAATACGGTTAATCGTAGGACCGCACCAAACATGCGGAATTAAGGGCCGAACAATAGGAACCAATATCCACACTGCGAGGAGCATACTTGAGTGTTGCGATGCATGGGACAGCCAAGTAGCAATGTTGCAACTGGACCTGGAAAAGGTTTTGACCGTGTTATGCATGATGTACTTTTTTCAATATTGAAACATGTAAATGTAGGAGATGTTATTTTAGAAGGGGTGAAGATGTCGTATAGGAATTGTTTTGCTAGCATCGTAATTAACAAGGAAGTCACTGCAAACTTTCAAATTGCAAGGAGTGCCCGTCAGGGTTGCCCGATTTCCCCCTTGTTATTTGCTATCTACTTGGAGCCCTTTTGTTTGAGCATAATCAATAGCGACAAGATACATGGTTTTAGGTTAATGACGGCTGAGGTCAAAGTACTGTACTACGCAGATGACATCGCTGTTTTTTGTAAAGACAGAGGGAGTATTAGTGAAGCAGTCAGTGTAGCAGACAAGTACTGCAAGTGGTCAGGCAGTGCCTTAAACTGGGATAAGAGTGCAATTTTTTGGCATGGTACCTGGGACGAAAAGCCTGAATTTTTCGAAAAGGTTAAGTGGAGCTCCGTGCCGACGAAGTACCTCGGTGTGCCACTGCAGAAATATAATGATCCCAGTGAATACTGGAACGACGAGACAGAAAAATTAAGGGAGAAAGCGAACAAGTGGGGAGGAAAAAACCTATCAATATTCGCGAGGTCAACAGTTTGCAACTTATTCTTAGCAGCCAAAATTTGGTATGTACTTCAGGTGCTGTGCATGAACCGCTCAAATGTACAGAAGATACACAGAGTTTTTGCCACTTTTGTTTGGGCCTCCACGTGGGAACGCACGAGCCGTACAAATCTTTTCCGGTCAGTGAAAGCCGGTGGGTTGGGATTAGCCCACTTATTTCTAAGGCAGATTGTTTCCAGGTTTATGTTTCTGCGAGATCAGAGCCATCCTTTCTTACGTACTATGCTACAAGTTAGATTATGCTGTTATCTACCCGAATTTGTTGTATCCACTTGTTGTGCTGGGCGTAGCGGCATTCATGGTTATCTCCACGAAGCTGTTTCGGCTTTTAACATACTAAAAGTACGTTTTTCTTTACAGTACCTTGGTGGGGTGACAAAAAGACAATTATATAAAGACCTTATTGATATAATGCTGCCTGTGCCGATGTATCGTGCGATGTATGAAAAAGGCCAGGGAAAAGACGTTCTTAAAAGGGTTAAAAGAATGGTGGTACGGCCATCAGCAAATACCTTTTTCTTTCAGCTACACACTGGTACACTTCCCGTAAAACCATGGCTGCAGGAAAGGGGCTTATTTGTTCCCTGGTCTGTTAATTGTCTCCTATGCCGCAAACCAGAGAGTGTCGATCACATTTTTTTGGACTGTTTGGATGCTACGTTTCATTGGGACATCCTACAACGAACTTTAAAAAAAGACTTACCTTTGACACCCCATGGAATCCGTTTCCTACCGGTTCACAGTGACAGTGGCATACCGTACGACATGTTTATGCTGTTAAGTATGCACGCTATTTGGAAATCATGCATGGCATTTCGGCATGTTGACGCGAATGCCCGTTCTGTCAGAGAATACTTCATCGAAAGTATAGCTTACATAAGAGATGCATACAATGCACGAGAAGAACAGCCGGAATGGCTCCCTGTACTGAATGAACTTGTAGCAAAAGCGCTTTTAAACAATTTATGCCAAACAAAGTGTGATTGGCGGTTTTAATGCATGGTTAAATACTTCTTGTCAAACTACACCTGTTTTTTTTGTGTGTGTACACGATGTACCTCGTTCTGAATAAAGAAAAAAAAAAGCCTGCTAGCTCAGTCGGTTAGAGCGTCGTGCTAATAACGCGAAGGTCGTAGGTTCGATCCCTGGGCAGGCCATCTTCTTTTTTTTGTTTCATCCCGCTACTTTTGCATTTCACTTGCTCTTCCAATGCTGTATGGGGCAATATTTGTAGAAGAGTTCATAAACGCCACGGCGGTCTTTTCCAAATACGGAGCATCATCCCATACGCATGGTATAGTACTCTCTATACGAAAGGTGTCCTCGTTCTGGCCTGCTAGCTCAGTCGGTTAGAGCGTCGTGCTAATAACGCGAAGGTCGTAGGTTCGATCCCTGCACAGGCCATTTTTTTTTTGTTTCATCCCGCTACTTTTGCATTTCACTTGCTCTTCCAACGCTGTATGGGGCAATATTTGTAGAAAGGTTCATAAACGCCACGGCAGGTCTTTTCCAAATACGGAGCATCATCCCATACGCATGGTATAGTACTCTCTATACGAAAAGTGTCCTCGTTCTGGCCTGCTAGCTCATTCCACTTCCGGTTTTCGAGCGAAACGGTCGCGGGATGTTTGGCTCCGACGGAGCGGGTTCAGCGGCCCGAGTGGGCCGCGGTAACAGGGTTTTTGTTCCTAGTTCTGAGGATTATCAGGTGATTCTGCCCAATCTGCCTTCCGGACGCATCGTTACGAACACAGTTTTTATGCATGGCGATCCAAGAGCCCGGCCCTACCGCGTCGAAAATTACCGGGACACTCTGGCCAAGCTTGGTGCGCTCGCCGACGTTTTGGCGTTGGGGGCGTATCAAATGAACCACGTGTGGGCCGTGACAATGACGAGTGCTGACGCTGCTCGGAAATTGCTCTCTGCCGTCGACGTGAAGGTAAAGGATCGCCCATGTTTGCTCATCGACCCAAATAACCGCGAGGTTCGCTTGAAGCTACATTGGTTGCTGCACGGCGTGACCGATGAAGACGTGCGTGTGGCCTTGACTCCCTACGGGAAAGTATTGGAGGTGACGCGGGAGAAGTGGAGAGCGCAAGGCGCCACTGAAAAGGGCTCGACGACACGGTCTGTGGGGTTGAAGTTGCACTCCGACGTCAAGGTCGATGACATTCCGCACCAGCTCAAGATTGCCGGAGAGTTGACTCTTGTTGTTGTTCCGGGCCGTGCTCCGTTGTGCCTACGGTGCAAGAGTACTGGGCACATACGTCGAGACTGCCGAGTACCACGCTGCAATCGTTGTCGCCGCTTCGGCCACGAAGACGCGGATTGCGCAAGGACGTACGCCAGCGTTACCGGACCAGCCCAGGCAAACGACGTACTGGAGCACCTCATGGACGAGGCAGACTCAGAGGAAACAGCAGGAGTGAGCCCAAACTCGGCTGTCCAAGATGGGTCTTCAAGCTCACAAGAAGAGGGCCTGCGTGAAGCACCACGTAAGCCCGAAGCCGGGCTTCCACACGAAGGTGTAGAAGGAAGGAGTGAAAAGGTTGACGCAAGCAGCACCGGCGACACCTTTTCCAGCGGAACCGCTGAGACCTCCTCCGAGCCAGAACCGATGACTGTGATGGACAGCGACAGTGCCAGTGCGACGGGCAAGCGTCCCCACGACGCAGGCAAAAACGAGAAGGGGCCCAGTGCGGCCGCGACGGACGAGCCACCCGCCAAAACGACTCCCGCGCGGCGAGCTCTCCTTCGGCCACGGCCGAACATTCCAACGGAGCGCAAGACGGCGGAAACGCCGCCTTTGCCACCGTGAGGACTGTACTGGGGCAAGGCGTTCAGGAAGGAAGTGCAGCTGTGAGGTAAGCGCCATGCCCCTGGGTTCTTCACAGCCTTAAAATGATGCAAATAGAAAATTCAATCCGTGTGGCCACTCTAAATGTGCGTGGCCTTGCCTCAAGGAGAAAGCAATGTCAACTGTACCGACTAGTAAGCGACCTCGATCTTGACATTCTGGCAGTGCAGGAGACTAAAGTCGATGGCGACGAGGAAGCTGGGGGCATGGTGCGCCAATTCTTGTCGCGGTACTCTGCTATAGTTAGCCATGCCGTAGGAACTTCTTCCGGCTGTGTTCTCTTCGTCCGACAGAGTCTAGGTGCTAAAATAGAAGCCGTAACGTCATGTCCGTCTGGTCGGCTCATTGTGTGTGATCTCTTGCTTTCGTCTTTGGAATGGCGTGTAATTTGTTTGTACGCACCGACTGTTGCCGATGAAAGACGCGTATTTTTTGAACAGCTAAAACAGTATACCCAGTGTAACCGGCTCCTTATCATTATTGGCGACTTCAACTGCGTCCTTTCAGCCAATGACAAAACTAGTGCTCGACAGTACAAGGATGCAAGTACCGTTGTACTAAGCGATATAATAAGTGACCATGGCTTGGAGGATGTGGCCGAATGTCTCGGTGGTGGGAGGACTAAGCAGTACACCCACTTTCAGGCAGCCAGCCACGCCCGACTAGATAGGGCGTACGTGAGCCTTGATTTGGTGCCATTTTGCAAGGAATACCGTACTAGCGCTGTTTCATTTAGTGATCACTGCTTGGTGAGCTTTCTAGTAGCTAGCACGAAAGAAAGGAAAAGGGGCTTCGAGTGGCAACTATGGAAATTAAATTCGAACCTGCTGAGCGATGAAAAGTTTATGGCAGAAGTAATGACGGAAGTTGAAGAAATGAAAGTGGTGGGTAAGAAGACGTTCAGAGAAAAATGGGAGAACTTCAAGCAGGCGGTTAAAATGAAGGCTTTGGAGCGCTCGAGTGCTATAAGCAGAGAAAAAGGAGCAGAAGAAAAGCAGATGCGCAGAAACCTGGAAAAATTGATCAGCGAAGAATGTAGGATGCCCGGCATGTTTATTGACGATATTCGAGCATTGAAACGCAAAATAGAACAGTTCGATATCGAAAGATACCGTGGTGCTATGGTGCGGGCAAGGGCGCAGAGACTGATAATGGGAGAAGCACCGTCAAAAAGGGCGTTGGGCTCAGAAAAGTGGCACGCGCGACGTAATCAGATAACAGAAATTGAACACGATGGTAAAAGTCAGCGATGCAGCAGACGATATTGAGCGCGCTTTCTTCGAGCACTTCAATGGCTTATTCGTCGCCTGCTCAGTCGACGTCGACCGTTTTAAAAAAGAGTTTTTAACGCTGATGCCAAAGCTAGACAACAATACGAGAGAAATATTGGAGGAACCAATTTCAGAAGAGGAAGTAAAAAGTGCTATTGAAAGTATGCATCCGGGGAAGTCCCCTGGCCCTGATGGTCTGACTTCCGCCTTTTATAAATGTTTCAATTTAGCAATATCACCAGTCCTAACCGACGTATACAATGAGGCATTCGAGCTGAAAGTGTTACCCCCGTCCTTTTCTTTTTCCCACACTGTTCTTATACCGAAATCAGAAGACCCCGTTGCCCTGCGCAGAGTAAATTCTTACCGCCCAATCTGCCTCACTAATGGAGATTATAAGATATTTATGAAAATCCTAGCTAAGAGGTTGCAAACAGTCATTACGGAGCTCGTGGGGCCGCACCAGACGTGCGGCATTAAAGGCCGAACTATCTTCACTAATATACACGCAGCACGGAGTATCCTCGAATGCTGCGACGCTATTGGAGCACGAGTGGCAATGCTCCAAATCGACCTGGAGAAGGCTTTCGACAGGGTGCCTCATGAAATTCTTCTGTGCATTTTAGAACATGTGAATTTAGGTAAAATAATTAGAGAGGGGGTTGCCATGGCGTACCGAGACTGCTCAACGCGGCTAATCGTTAACAAGGCGGTGGGGGAGCGCATCCCTGTCAAGCGTTCGGTCCGTCAAGGTTGCCCTCTCTCACCACTGTTGTTCTGTTTGTACATAGAGTCTTTTTGTTTGAATGTCATAGAGAATGACTGTGTTCGCGGGTTTAAGCTGCATGAGGTTGAAGTCCGGCTGTTGGCTTATGCGGACGATATTGCCATTTTTTGCGCTGATTCAGACAGCATAACACAAGCTGTCAAATGTGTTAAAAGCTTCTGTGCTGCGAGCGGCAGCGCGGTAAACTGGGGCAAATGCCTGGGCTTTTGGCACGGTGACTGGCCAGAAACCCCAGACAGTTTTGCCAGCATCAATTTTGTTACGACACCGGTGAAATACTTGGGTGCCCCCCTCGAGTGCTACAAAGACAGCGATTCGCACTGGAGGAGCGAAGTGGATAAACTGCGGGACAGAGTAAATAAGTGGAATGGCTGGAATTGGTCTATGTTTTCTAAAGCCACAATTTGCAATATCTTCTTAATGAGTAAAATTTGGTATACCCTACAAGTCTTACATTGTTCAAGGGTAAACATCCAAAGATTTCACCGTGTGTTCGCAGTGTTCGTGTGGGCTTCGTCTTGGGAAAGATCAAGTCGAACCAATTTATTTCTTCGAGTGCGAAATGGAGGACTGGGCTTGTCGCATTTGTTTTGAGACAGGTAGTCAGTCGGTTTTATTTCTTTCGGGACGTTAGCAACCCATTCCTGCGAACTGTCTGTCAACTGCGCCTGGGGCAACACTTGCCTAACATGGTTGTCTCCACCGGCAGCATGCCCGGTGGTGTTTATGGTTTTCTTCGCGAAGTTGTGCTTTCCTGTAGGCTTTTGTCAGCGCGGTTTTCACTTGAGTACTTGAGTGAAGTCAAGCGTAAAAAACTGTACAAGGACCTATGTGATGTGTTTCTACCAGTGCCTTTATATCGGTCTCTTTACAATGTAGGCCATGGGCACACTGTACTAAAGCGCGTCAAGGCGATGCTAATACCGCCAGGTGTTAAGAATTTCTTTTTTAAATTACACACCGGTACGCTGACTGTCAAATCATGGATGGCTGAAAAGGGGTTTTATGTTCCTTGGGGCACGCATTGCATAATATGCAGAAAGGAGGAGACAATTGAGCATGTATTCCTGGATTGTTGGGATGCTGTCTTTCTTTGGCATGTGCTCCAGCGCACAATCAAAAAAGATTTTCCCCTTGATGCACATGGGATCCGCTATTTGCCAATACAAACTGACGACGGTACCCCATTCGACATGATAATGCTTATGGCTCTTCATAGCATCTGGAAATCCAGAATGGCATTCAGTCACGTTGATGTAGATGCACGATCGCCTACCCAGTACTTCAAAGAAAGCATAAGGGATTTTGT
The DNA here is from genome assembly GCF_013339695.2 of Rhipicephalus sanguineus. NCBI lineage: Eukaryota > Metazoa > Arthropoda > Arachnida > Ixodida > Ixodidae > Rhipicephalus > Rhipicephalus sanguineus. The sequence goes on along the minus strand of NC_051176.1, from coordinate 137,434,515 downwards.
GGAGGAACAAAAGTTGCAGGAATTTACTCCAGAGTGGTTGCCACGCGTCGAATTATTATCGACGATGAAAACATTTTAACGCATGTGCGGCCACAACATTTCAGCGGTCGTTTTTTAACGATGTTCTTGATTGTTTTGTGTAAATATCTGTAAATATGTATATTGGTTATGTGGGCCAAAGACAGGCAATAAAGAAAAAAAAAAAAAAAAAAAGGCCTGCTAGCTCAGTCGGTTAGAGCGTCGTGCTAATAACGCGAAGGTCGTAGGTTCGATCCCTGCGCAGGCCATTTTTTTTTGTTTCATCCCGCTACTTTTGCATTTCACTTGCTCTTCCAACGCTGTATGGGGCAATATTTGTAGAAAGGTTCATAAACGCCACGGCGGGTCTTGTCCAAATACGGAGCATCATCCCATACGCATGGTATAGTACTCTCTATACGAAAAGTGTCCTCGTTCTGGCCTGCTAGCTCAGTCGGTTAGAGCGTCGTGCTAATAACGCGAAGGTCGTAGGTTCGATCCCTGCGCAGGCCATTTTTTTTTGTTTCATCCCGCTACTTTTGCATTTCACTTGCTCTTCCAACGCTGTATGGGGCAATATTTGTAGAAAGGTTCATAAACGCCACGGCGGGTCTTGTCCAAATACGGAGCATCATCCCATACGCATGGTATAGTACTCTCTATACGAAAGGTGTCCTCGTTCTGGCCTGCTAGCTCAGTCGGTTAGAGCGTCGTGCTAATAACGCGAAGGTCGTAGGTTCGATCCCTGCGCAGGCCATTTTTTTTTTTGTTTCATCCCGCTACTTTTGCATTTCACTTGCTCTTCCAACGCTGTATGGGGCAATATTTGTAGAAAGGTTCATAAACGCCACGGCAGGTCTTTTCCAAATACGGAGCATCATCCCATACGCATGGTATAGTACTCTCTATACGAAAAGTGTCCTCGTTCTGGCCTGCTAGCTCAGTCGGTTAGAGCGTCGTGCTAATAACGCGAAGGTCGTAGGTTCGATCCCTGCGCAGGCCATTTTTTTTTGTTTCATCCCGCTACTTTTGCATTTCACTTGCTCTTCCAACGCTGTATGGGGCAATATTTGTAGAAAGGTTCATAAACGCCACGGCGGGTCTTGTCCAAATACGGAGCATCATCCCATACGCATGGTATAGTACTCTCTATACGAAAAGTGTCCTCGTTCTGGCCTGCTAGCTCAGTCGGTTAGAGCGTCGTGCTAATAACGCGAAGGTCGTAGGTTCGATCCCTGCGCAGGCCATCTTCTTTTTTTTGTTTCATCCCGCTACTTTTGCATTTCACTTGCTCTTCCAACGCTGTATGGGGCAATATTTGTAGAAAGGTTCATAAACGCCACGGCAGGTCTTTTCCAAATACGGAGCATCATCCCATACGCATGGTATAGTACTCTCTATACGAAAGGTGTCCTCGTTCTGGCCTGCTAGCTCAGTCGGTTAGAGCGTCGTGCTAATAACGCGAAGGTCGTAGGTTCGATCCCTGCGCAGGCCATTTTTTTTTTGTTTCATCCCGCTACTTTTGCATTTCACTTGCTCTTCCAACGCTGTATGGGGCAATATTTGTAGAAAGGTTCATAAACGCCACGGCAGGTCTTTTCCAAATACGGAGCATCATCCCATACGCATGGTATAGTACTCTCTATACGAAAAAGCGTCCTCGTTCTGGCCTGCTAGCTCAGTCGGTTAGAGCGTCGTGCTAATAACGCGAAGGTCGTAGGTTCGATCCCTGCGCAGGCCATCTTCTTTTTTTTGTTTCATCCCGCTACTTTTGCATTTCACTTGCTCTTCCAACGCTGTATGGGGCAATATTTGTAGAAAGGTTCATAAACGCCACGGCGGGTCTTGTCCAAATACGGAGCATCATCCCATACGCATGGTATAGTACCTCTCTATACGAAAGGCGTCCTCGTTCTGGCCTCCTAGCTCAGTCGGTTAGAGCGTCGTGCTGATAACGCGAAGGTCGTAGGTTCGATCCCTGCGCAGGCCATCTTCTTTTTTTTGTTCCATCCCGCTACTTTTGCATTTCACTTGCTCTTCCAACGCTGTATGGGGCAATATTTGTAGAAGGGTTCATAAACGCCACGGCGGGTCTTGTCCAAATACGGAGCATCATCCCATACGCATGGTATAGTACTCTCTATACGAAAGGTGTCCTAGTTCTGGCCTGCTAGCTCAGTCGGTTAGAGCGTCGTGCTAATAACGCGAAGGTCGTAGGTTCGATCCCTGCGCAGGCCATCTTCTTTTTTTTGTTCCATCCCGCTACTTTTGCATTTCACTTGCTCTTCCAACGCTGTATGGGGCAATATTTGTAGAAAGGTTCATAAACGCCACGGCGGGTCTTTTCCAAATACGGAGCATCATCCCATACGCATGGTATAGTACTCTCTATACGAAAGGTGTCCTCGTTCTGGCCTGCTAGCTCAGTCGGTTAGAGCGTCGTGCTAATAACGCGAAGGTCGTAGGTTCGATCCCTGCGCAGGCCATCTTCTTTTTTTTGTTCCATCCCGCTACTTTTGCATTTCACTTGCTCTTCCAACGCTGTATGGGGCAATATTTGTAGAAGGGTTCATAAACGCCACGGCGGGTCTTGTCCAAATACGGAGCATCATCCCATACGCATGGTATAGTACTCTCTATACGAAAGGTGTCCTCGTTCTGGCCTGCGAGCTCAGTCGGTTAGAGCGTCGTGCTAATAACGCGAAGGTCGTAGGTTCGATCCCTGCGCAGGCCATGTTTTTTTTTTCATCCCGCTCCTTTTGTATGTCACTTGTTCTTGTATTAGCCAACGGCTGTATGGGGCAATATTTGTAGAAGGGTTGAGAAACCCGTCGGAGATCAATACCAAATACGGAGTCTGATACCATACACGTGGTACAGTAAGCAGCGTGGAAAAGTGGAAAATTTATTAAGTGTTGATTTTGGGGAAACTGCGCGGTGGGACGGGACAAGAAGAAAAAAGTAAGACAGACAAGCGCAGACTAACAACTGGGTTTATTGAAGGATGAAAGCAACCATTTTAACAGTCTCAGCCCAGATGACATGTCGTCCTAGGGTTTAACAATGGAACATGTATAAGCTATGGAAGAAGGCGCGTTAAGGGGTTAACAATGAAACAGCTAAAAGCCATCAAAAAGACCCGTAATTGGCCATGAAAAGGCAAGAAAGAAACATGAAAAAAAAAAACAATGTGCGTGAGAATATATGTAGGCACGTGAGAAAACCGCACAGACTCAGCTCGTTACGTGGCACGTGGAGCGGAGATACGCATACTCCTTGTGAATTAAAGTGTTTTTTTTTTGGGGGGGGGGGTGGTTGATGCACCCCTCCCATTTCCTCCTGATATGGAACGCCTCCTGCGTTAATCCTGCGGCCTAATAACTTCCTTTCCTTAGACACAACTGCCGCGTCTTTGAAAACTGAGTCGCATTCGCACTCCAGGCAGGGCACTAGCAGATTCAAAGCTGGGGCATTTCGAAATCGATAGCTCATGCTTCCTTAATCGCATGTGGATGCATTTTGCGCTTTCCCCTATGTACGATTTTCCACACGGTAATGACACCTTGTACAATACACCGACCTCGCAAGGTACATACCTATCCCTGTGCTGGATAACGCAGTCACTTTTACGCGACTCACTCGCACCTTTTTTCTTACTTACGAGGTTACATACCTTGGAAAGCTTCGCAGGTGCGGAAGAAACTACGTTTGCCCCGTATTTGTTCCGGATCTTTGTCAAACTACTGTAAAATCTCGAGAAAGCGCCCCTCCCTCCTTAGGTGAAACACAATCCGACAAAATTTGGAGGGGGGCCCTTGCTCGGTCACGCATCAGAATTCAAGATGGTGACGGAGGAGCCGCGCGTGCTTCCAGTGAAATGTGTTGTTGAATAGGCATGCATTCACTGTCGTTATTAGATGTCACGAAGCGAACAAAAACACTGAATGAAGCAGTGAAAATGATGGGAGGGCAGGGGAGGCGCTTGCTCGGTCATTGCGGATATTTCAAATCTCCAGATAAAGGGAGGCGGGCGCTTCCTCGGGCATAGGGCCGCTTGTTCGGGATTCTACGGTATGCGAAAGGCGCTGAATATCCGGAACAGCGGCTAATTTGTCCACCTCTTTCGCCTTTCCGCTAGCTTTCTGTCGCATGTCTTCTTTTTCTTTTACCACGTGGACCAGTTTGCCGCAAACTGTGCGTCACGTTGCTAGGATACCCAGTGCTCCTCAGCCTTTCCATCTGCTTTTCGGAGCTTTGCATCATTTTGTGAACACAGGATTTTTCCAGCGCTGCTCGCAAAGCGGTGAAAGCGATCCCATTTTGACCACCTTGGAGTGACTGGATGCATAATTCAGTCGGTGAGAACGTTGGGCTGATAACGCGAACGTCGTAGGTTCAATTCCTGCGCAGGCCATGTTTTTCTTTAAGTGGGGAGCACTTTAGGGGGCCGGGCTGTCGTAGGCTGTGATTCTATGCTGTCGTCGTAGCTTGGGGGAACGCAGGCAAAGCATAACCATCTAAGCGCCCGCTCGCGCCATAGTGAAGTCTTCTTCCTCTTGTTCTTCGAGTGCCTTGATGATCATATTTCCGCAGGCAAAACCACATACAGCATAGCCAACGGTAGCATATTAGGCGCGCGTACGCGACAAAGAGAAGTCTTCTTCCTCTTGTTCTTCGAGCGCAGGTAAAACCACGTATAAAAATTGAAAAAGAGGAAGAAAGCGAGAAATAGAAAGAGAGAGAAAGAAATGAAAAAGAAAATACGAAGAAGAATAGAAATAAAGCGGAAAAAAATACATAAAAAACTGGAAAAGAGAACAAGAAAGAGAGGAGGAAAGAAAGAGAAAACCGAAGAGAAACAAAGAAGGCCGCCCAGCTCTGCACTTCCTTCAGGCTTGGCACCACTAGTGCGAAGCTGCCTTTTTTTTTGTTTCATCCCGCTCCGTTTGCATATCACTTGTTCTGGCATTGGCCAATAGCTGTAATGGGCAATATTTGTAGGATAGTTGATAAACGTGATGTAGATCTCTACCAAATACGGAGCCTGATCCCATACACATTATATAGTACTCTCTATGCGAAAGGTGCCCTCTTTCCGACCTGCTAGCTCAGAATTCCACTGACGGCCGCCACGGGTGACGGACGTGTTTTCGTGGGCTCGAACGAGCCGGTGCTTGCAGCACAGTTTAGCTGTGGAAACAGGGACACAATGGAAGATAACCAGGATTATCAAGTACTGCTGCCGCATCTTCAGAAAGTCGTATTGTCTTGAACACGGTTTTTTTTGCTCGGTGACCTACAAGCGAGACCGTACCAGGTTAAGGACTACAGGGATGCGCTTGCTCAATTTGTATTGCTACCTGAGGTAGGAGCCTTAGGTGCATTTCAAATGAACCATGTGTGGGCCGTTACGTTCAAAAGTCGTGAAGGAATGAGAAAGTTGTTGGCATCTGGACATATTAATGCGAAAAACGAGAGATACCTTGTGGTCGGCCTAAACAACCAAGAGGTTCGAGTGAAGATTCACTGGGTTATGCACAATGTGACTAATGAGGACATACTCGTTGCCTTCGAGCCGTATGGCGAAGTCACATAAGTGAATAGGGAGCTATGGTGTGTATGCGGTGTATCGGAGAAAGGTTCGACAACACACGTGCTGAGCCTCAAGCTAAAGACGGGAGTCGCTATTGGAGACGTTCCCCACCACGTACGTACCGCCGGAGAACTTGCTGTGGTGGCAGTTCTTGCTAAGGCCCCTCTTTGCTTACACTGCCAAGCAAAAGGTCACATTCGCCGTGACTGCCGAATCCTTCGGGCACCACTCAGCGCGACCGACGAAGGACGCACTTCACATGGGCTGCGCCGATTTCTTGGCTTCACCCCGGACAGTGAGACCCTAGCGTACTTCAATCGACGTCATCGGCTTCCTAACGATGAGAGGAATTCAGAGACATCAACCAGAAATACGTACAACGACGAGTGACCATTCTAGGCCAATTTCTTTCCCGCGGCCACGCCGGATGTCTCGGTAGGCCTACCGCGCCGCGCCGAGGATTACCGAGCTCGGCGCCGCAGCGGCGCGTCCGCCAGCTGCGCCGCACCGTAGTCGACCATGAAGGTCGCCGTAGAGGGCATCCCAATTTCTCGTGAAGAACTAGCCGCTACTGACAGGCTCACGAAAGTAAACAAGCTCCGGATGGCGCGAACAGCACCAGGGTCTGCCGTACCCGATTCCCCCGGAGATAAAGCGGGACCGGATCAACCGCCCCAAGTCAACAAAGGTCATGCCTCGGGTGCACCTGTAAGGAAGACGTAATCCGAACTCACGCCTCGACAGCGAGGACGCGTACTAGCCAAAAACTCTGTAGCTTCAAAACAGCCTCGATTACTGAGCGACGCACTCAAGCTGATCGTTCGCCCTCATGGCGGACTAGACATGTGCGCCGGACCCAAAATCACCGGCGGCGGCCCGTGAACGGCGCGGGGTTCATCGGAGCGGCGGCGGCGGGGGGGGGGGGGGAGAGGGCGAAGCAGTGATGCGATAAGTACACGCCGTAATGTTACATGAACGAGGGCTAGCAGCTAACACTTTTAGATGCGAAGCAGCTTTTGCGCTGGGCGTTGTCCGTAGTTCCATTGGCCACCGTTCGCTTTCTAAAACCTATATACCATAGCCATCTGCAACATATTGAGCGCGCGCACGAGCCAAGGAGTCTTCTTCGTCTTGTTATTCGACCGCCTTGATGATGATACTGTCACGTGGCCGTGACGTCGACGAAGGCAGCAGTCAGCACTTCAGATATGATACTGTTTATTTGGCCAAACTTGTGCCGGATTATCGCTGGTTGTCGCGCAACCTATGGAATAAGCTCGAGTGTTCGCGTCTTGCGCGCATTCTTAACAAAATGATCTACAATAATCGAGAAGCTTCTCGAGCAATGAGGCGCGGTTTGCGCTGAGCGTTGCTGACAGTCTTTGGGGGCGAAAACCGAATACAGCAAAAATAAGAAACGCACGTGGCAATGCCCCCCTCTGAAAAAGCATCATCCCGAAGCATCATCCCGACGCCTATACCCACCCGCTCACGATAGTCTTCCCAAGAGGTCCCAGATCGCCTGGCGCCGACTGCAGACCCGTACCTTTCCGTGCCCTGTTGTGTACTCCTACATCCACCCGGCGTCATCGATTCGCGCTGCTGCCTATGTGGAGGCGTTGCGTCGCTCAACGACGTCCTCTTGGCTTGCCCGGAGGATCTCCAGCCCACCGACCTCGTCTCGCCACCCTACACCGATGAGCAATGGGAGGCCCTTCTCTTCAGCACAGACCGAGAAGTCCAGACACGGATCCAGGCACGAGCTGAAGACATAGTTGAAAAGCACGGCCTGGCAGCATACGTAGCCTGAACCCCCCTTACCCCCACACCCCTTAATGAGTAAAGTCACTTACTCACTACCGGACATCTGTGTAAGAGGCAGGCACCGGACAGCTGGATCATTGTGACTGGGAATTACCCCAGCACGGTGAAACCTGTTATACATCTCTGCGCTCCGAGGTAAACACTATGCGATGTTAAGTGCTCCTCATAAACTAAGAACGAAAAACTTGGAGGACGCTTGAGCTTCGCCTTCAACAGTCGAGAGCGAGCGTAATCGGGCCGCGTGCGCATCGCCTTCTCAATCGATAGCCTTGCTTCGGTTCTCGGTGCATGCCTCAACCTAACGTCTGAACGCGTAACATTGGCTGTCTCAAGCTGTCCCATATTGAACGAGCTCTTTAACGCTATCGCGTTAAAATATATAGGACAGCCTTAAAAGGAAAGCAGGTATATCTAAGTAAAATAGAAAGGCCGTGCTGTATCAAACATTCACAGCAAATAAGTATGAAAACACGATACAAAGGGCACCCCTAAAAACTACGTCAATTAAGCATGAAGTATCGTGAACTTACTTGTTATGGTAAGGCAGTGAACCTATCCGTGACTATGGAAAATAGCATAAACCGGCTCGTTAAAACGCTCATAATAAAAACGGAACATTTGGTAGAACAATGTTCCTCGAATGCCTTTCCTGGCATATTTAAGATGACTCATAATTTCCTTTATTATAATGCAAACTGAACTTCGCAATTTTACCAGGTAGTAAACATAATCTTAGGTACTGTATAATAGAGGTATGCCCAGATTAGCGCATATATGTCCTGAAAATCGATTTGACATAACGGTTACTAAAGCAAAGCGTAAACGAGTAAAGAGTAGTACAAATGACGCAGACATTTAAAAGTAATAGTAAAGCAGATAGTCTACTTTAGCATAACATTGCAGAAGACACGTTGGAGTAACCATACCGAAAATAAAAACAGTACAGAGACCCGGGTAATTAATGTATGGTATGCAAAAGAAGGACACCCAAGAAAGCACTTGTGCTTACAGCCAAATATTTTTTTTTTGAAACTATTTGAATGCAGATAGCAGGAAGGAAAATATACGGTGCGCCAAGTTACCTTCTGTTAGGGAAATGTTTGTTTTATTACACCTAGCATCGGTACCGGTGGTGATATGGTTGTTAGAATATCATTTATAAGAAGTCAGTCGCATTACACAAAAGTCAAACTTAAATCAACGAGACCCATCATATCGCTGTCTTGTGCGAACCACGAGGCGGAAAGCAAGCACAACCTCACAAGAGAAACTTCGGTAACGACACTATTTCCCGAATTCTAGAACGTCCCTTCACTCGGCGTTCCACCTTGACTCGAGAATGTCGACGGCAGATCCACCTTTCGGCAGGAATGTTCACTGCGTATGAGCGATAGCTGGCATCATTTCCTGAGAACCTCCGAGCCATTTTTAGTCGAGTGGCGGCGCTGTGCTCAGCTCGATCAAGTGAAGGGTGAAATTCAAGTCGAGGCTTGTTTCAGGATACGGGGGTATATCGGCATCAGAATTTGCGCGGTAGACGCCACACGCATTGGAGCACGCGACACAGGGCAGCGACTAAGAGCAGGTGTGATGACACTGACACAAACGAAAAGGTAAAAAATCGAGAAAACAAAAGATCGGCTAGGCGTAGACGTTCGCGCGCTTGTTTTGCCGAGATGGCGCGAAGCGCTACCACGTGACTCTGCACCGGCAATACACTCTAAACTGGGTAACCCTTACTATAGGTGCACAAAATCACATTTATATGTTGCCTTGTAATTCATGTATTATAAGGTATACGGACGAGCACACCTCATCGCCTGCCCTCACTGTAGGACTCTGGCGGAAAGATAAAAAGAATGTCACTGTCTCTAGTTTTATTCAGATGGCTTAGTGGCTGCAGAATCAGCTTGAGAAGCGGATTTCATCTAGCGATTATTGTTTCGCACGGTGGTGTAGCAATAGCAGTATCTTCCCAGGCAGCACGCCGCCATTGGACCGATCTCGGCCCAACGTCGGCAAATGACGGCAGCAACATTGGCCCCACGTCGGCAAATCACGCTCGCGCTACTTTCACCCGCATCGGCCCGACGTCGGCTAGCCGCCTTTGGGCCGATGCGGGCTTGCCGGCTTCGGGCCGACGTGGGCTAGCCAGCGTCGGTCCGAGACGGGCCTGCCGTTATTCAGCCGATGATGGCAAGCCGTCATTGGGCCTATGTATGCTAGCCGATGCTGGCGCGGTGTCGGCCCCGCCGACGTCGGGTAGCCGCCGGCGTGACCGTTTACACCCGTTATTATGTTTTAGCAGTGGTGGCTTACCGTGCGTTAAGTACGGTAGTACTATGGTAGTACTGTACCGTCGTGGTCGGCAGGTAGCTAGGTTATATGGAGACACCGGCGGTAGTTGCTCGATGCGTAAAGTAACCTGATCAGGCAGGCTGATACATGTGTTATAAAGTAAAATGGCTGCGTGCCGACCACGGCAGTTCGGTATTACTGTGGTTACTGTACTGTAAGTCAGCAGCGCTAAAATAAGACTATTCGCGGCCCAATGACATTTATTGACTGCCATTGGTGCCATATTCGAAAAATGCTTCCTAATTAGAACGACTGCTCCACTGATGTCTTAGTGTGCGATTAAGACCCACAATTCTGTCGAACCATGCAAGGCCGAGAACGAGTCAATATTGTCTCAAACAAAACTAAATTGATGAAAGGCCTGCTGCACCAACTACGCATGCGTCTGAGAAATTAAGGAGCAACACATTTGCAAGGAAATAAACACAAATTTATTCACAGATATGAACACACGCCAGCAGTTCCGGAATAATTATGCCATAAAGGAATATCTAAACATCTATAGATACCGTAGCCAATATCTAAAACAACCCCAGAGCCACCGTATTCCTCAGAAGAAGCAGGACAATCCTAATCGAGAATGGGATCAGGCGCAAAATCATAGGCGTGAGCAGGGTTTCCCTTCAGAGGGGGTGGGGGGCGAAGGTTCAACGCGGCGCCCCCCCCCCCTCCCTATTAAGTCAATGTGTTTGGCAGACCTTGCGCCCACCTCTTCTTAAGTGACTACGAGGGCCGGCCGCCCCCCTGCCCCACTGTGCGCACGCCTATGCGAAGAGTTACAATCACTTCAACGTTATGCGCGGCACATTCGCTATAAATATTGAAAGAACTAGAACGGGCAAAAATAGGAATAAGGATTAACAAAGAATATCTTAGCTACTTGCGTTTTGCGGACGATATCGCGCTTTTCAGCAACGACGGTGCCGAATCACGAAAAAAATTCTGGAGATGTAAACGAAGGCAGCATTAAAGTAGGATTAAAGACGGACCCGAAGAAAAGAAAGATAATGTTAGGCGGCTTGCCGAAAAAGCGAGATTAAGAGTGGCAACTGGACTATATGTGCGCGTATACACAATCTTCTATAGAAGATTGTGTATACGCGTGAGCTAATTACGAGCAGAGGAGCACACCCCCCCCCCCCACGTTTATTAAGTTCACCAAGGAACGGTAGGCATTCGCAACACATGACTGGCAATTAAATTAGCGTTATCCTTTAAGTGGGAATTGCAATTTTTTCAGTGATATCTTAAGGGCCAAAATGGATAAACTGCTGCACGCGACGCGAGAAACATTGCGAGCGGTACCACAAGATCCCATGAACTCTACATCTAAACAAGATAGACACGCACGCATTCCTAATCTAAAGGTAAGATTGTAACAGAAAGGAATCGTGCATAAACACCACTCACGTGTGCCCGTTGGATCGCTAAAAACACGAGCGAATAAAAAATGCAAGCGCACCATATACACAAAACACGATGGTCAATAGAGAATACGCGATAAGAAGAGAACAAAAATCTGATGACACGTAACAGCAGTGAACACGCGGCCTTATATGAGGTGAGCGAGTTCAAAATGGAAGCAGGGGGCCACTGGTTTCTCGCTGCGGTGATCTCTGCCAAAAACAATGCCGGAATCCTGCCGCGTATCCGTCTCGTGCACGATTTTGACTTTCCACCACACATGTCCACACACCGCACTTCTTGAAGAATTCTGCTGGTCGGAGTGAAAAAAACCTGCTGCCGCAGCTACGATTGTCCCTCCGTCTGGACGGCTACCCTACCCTGCCTGGTCAAGCGAGTTTCGCGACAATGACGGTGAACGAGGGGAAGGAAGGGAGGGGGGGGGGGGGGTAGAGGTTGAAGAAGACGAAAAAAAATGCGAATTCTCCCTTCTTGAAAGCACGGCTCAGCCTACCACAATGGTGTGCGATTCCCCCAGCATGTCTATGGGCATGCCGTTTGAGAAAGGCGTTCGTGGAATTTTCAATGCATCACTTGTTGCCACATGTCGCTGCATGAAAACTTTGCGTACACCACGTTGGAGCCGCATTTTTCATCGTATTTCACGTGCCATAATAATAATTTTATGCGACTGTTTCTGAAAGCACGTGGGAAGCAATCGTTGAGCGAGATTTTTACTTGAAAAAGATATGTATGTCGCAAAATGGACGGCAACGAAGTGCAAATGCGAACTGTTAAACACGTGGCAAACACGTGTTTGTCAGTTCGTTAAAGATGGTCAGCGGGCTAGTTGATTTGTAAACATTCAAACGACAAAACGTGTCTTCACTTCGCCCGGTCTTTTTTGCACCATACCTATTTTTCTCAAGTAATGAACCAACTAGCTCAGCAACACGCCTTGCTGAGCTTTTACTATTTTCATAAAGTAAAATTATGTGACATCACTGAAGCAAATGCGCTTGTTACGCTTCACCCAAACACGCGCGTGAGTAAATATGTGTAAACACAGAGATCGGAAACTGTCCGTGTAGTATATGAGCGCTGGCGGCACACATTCAGCGGCTGAAAGGATATAGCGCTATAAATATGATGACAGGCTCGATTTATGCACAGAATTAGTATTCACATAAAACTTCTTCCGCTAAAAGCATTCGTGCGGGAATGTTTGTGTGAATTTTGATGCTGGATACATTAGTGAAGTCGGCCGACCAGTGGCAAAAACATTTACGAAACAGAAGTACTTCGAATTTGGCCCATGAAGTTAATGGTATGTGTTATAACGTTTCAACATTTTTGATAGCGTTGAACAACTGGTCAACGAAGTGGCCATCTAATTTCAGTCAGTTATTCTTCTAAAGACCACCTTTTTTTGGTAGAAAAGTGACTGTGCTAGTGATAGTTGTTAGTCATTATCATAGCAGAAACTAATAAGAGAATGCAAGCTATTCAGTCGGCGATACTTCGCGCCCCGAGTCGTACGTGCGGCATTAGCACGGTACAATATTTGAACTTTGTTATTTGTGCTAGTACAGCAATCTATGTAGCGGCTACAAATATTCAAGCGCCTAATGCTCTATTGAATTACGATTGTATGCTAGGCGGGCGAGCTGCCGGGCTTCTTCGGCGGGCTAAAGGTAGAGCGGAACGTCCAGGTTATTCTCGTCACTGACGGCCGGCAACACGGCGTCCAGCGTCGTTGAGGGGCTTCCGGGAACTAGTTTGGACGGCGTCATATGTGCGCTGTTTCTTACACTGCCGTGTTAACTCCAGGTTATGTGCGGAAGATATTGTGGCGTCCCATGTCATGTGTTCGACGTACAGTACATTGCCAGCATGTCGGCGAGGGTTTCATTAACCCGATCGGTGAGGCCATTCGCCTGCGGGTGATGTCCGTCGGTGACTTGTGTGGCTCTATTGCAAGATGGTTTGCGTTAGCTCTGCCGTAAAAGCCGTACTTCTGTCGGTGACGAGGACTTTTGGAGCGCCGCGACGCAGGAGGACGTTCTCAATAGGGTATGTATAACTGTCTGAAGGGAGACAAGAAAGTTCCAACATCGTCGATAAGCCATCGGCTCCGCCGATGTCAGCTGAAGCACGGCAGAATGACGGCATGCTCGGCCCAATGTTGCCGGTGAAAACCATCGGCTCGGCCGATGTCGGCGAAAGTACGGCAAAATGGCGGCTAACTCGGCCCAATGTTGCCGGTGAAAGCCATCGGCTAAGCCGATATCGGCGGTAGAGCAGCAAAACGCCGGCAAACTCGGCCCAATGTTGCCGGTGAAAGAAGTCGCCTAAGCCGATATCGGCGGGAAGACGGCAGAAGGCCGGATAACTCGGCCCAATGTTGCCGGTGAAAGACCAACATCGGCTGAAAGGCGCACAGTCGGCCCTATTTTGCCGGCGAAAGTCAACGGCTCCGCCGATATCGGCGCCAGGCTGGCAACGCTGGCCCGAGGTGGGGCCGCGCACAGCCGCCGTAAAACCAATATCGGCCCGACGTTGTGTGCTGCCTGGGTTGTATCTTAACATACACGATACATTATTTAAGTATCTGAAATAAAGATACTGATACACGTCTTGCGAGACGGATCGCGATACAGATACAAGATAACCAAAGAGTATCTTCGATACTGCCCAGCACTGGTTACTGTGCACACTAGGGCCCACACGAAACAAACATTAATATCAGGAGTTTGTGGCAATAACGCAGTAAATCTAAAACGCTTCTCGCTGTTATTAGCATGTAGAATATATGTTCTTGTAAGAATTACTTGATACACCGAGGGTGTTCTTATTCAGTTTCCTGATAAGAAGGCTCTATCTACTGTGCATGTCTACAAACTTGCATAAACAGGTATTGTAATGTTGATATTTGGTTGAGTGAGGCACCATGGAGGAGCCCGAGGTGTTGCGGTAGGAGTGAAGGAAGCTGGTATTGATTCACCGTGCGCGGTCACTGTTTGGCAGTAAGATGTGCGTGGTCGGTCCTCTGGTAGAGAGGCTAGGTAATGGCGGGGAGTGCGAGCAAGGTGTCGTATATGTGTCCTCAGCACTTCAACCTCAATGTGAGTATTGATGAGGTGGTCCCTCGCGATGGGCTATAGTCGCCACTGTTGATGCACTCTGAGTCAAGCCTAGACAAATGCGTAGTGCTTGAGCCTGTACGCTTTGTATCATCCGTAGACTTGTTTTGCTCGCGTTGGTTAATGCAGGCAGGCGGATTTGTCGTCACCGGCACTTAAGCAGCTCTCTTTACTTCTCTTGTACGAAAAGTACCAAGACTCCATACACATCTACACTGACGGATCTGTCCTGCCGAACAGCTCGACCAGAGCAGTCGTAATACCAAGGTTGGTTACGACAATTAAATTCAAGACGTCTCACACAACAACATCGACGGCAGCAGAACTGTCAGCCCTTCGTAAAGCGTTACAATTCGTCAATGAGCAGCCGACACACAAGTGGACTATTTTCTGCGACTCGAAGGCGGCACTGCAGTCTCTAGTGTCAGCCTTACTCCGCGGGCCTTACGAATAGCTGGTAAGAGACAGCAGAGGTTATACACCACCTAACTGAGAATGGACATCAAATCACTTTTCAGTGGTTACCCAGTCACAGCGGAATCATCGGCAATGAACGGGCCGATCAAGCTGCCCGCTCAGCCCACGCAGAAGACCACGAACTACTGCTAGGGCTTTCTAGGACTGACGCTGCACGGAAGCTCCGTTTACATGCTCGCCAACGCACCACGTCACAGTGGAATGAGCCGCACTTTAAGCATGCTCGATTGCACTCATTTGACCCTACCTTAAGTCTTCAAGTCCCATCGAGGCTTTGCCGAGTAGACGCAACCATTTTGTGTAGACTATGGTTGGGCGTTGCGTTTACCAACGCCTATGCTTTCCGCATTGGGATGGCCGACACCGCAGCCTGTGACCACA
Source organism: Rhipicephalus sanguineus (assembly GCF_013339695.2). Classification (NCBI taxonomy): domain Eukaryota; kingdom Metazoa; phylum Arthropoda; class Arachnida; order Ixodida; family Ixodidae; genus Rhipicephalus; species Rhipicephalus sanguineus. The sequence continues at coordinate 137,419,317 of NC_051176.1, read as the reverse complement.
GTGGCAACGCAGAAACAATTGGATATATTTTTTGCGACTGCCCACAGTATAGTGACAACTATTCCTTTGCGACGCGCTCAACAAGTTGGATGACCGACCTTTGTCGGAGGAAAGAATTCTACGCCATCGACAAGACCCAACGTCGCAGAAGAAGACCGTGCAAGCGCTACTGCGCTTCTTGCGATCGACGGGCCTTTCTGAACGATTGTAACTAGAACGCCCTTCCTGTGTTTGTGTCGTTTTTTATCCTGCGTGTGTGTATGTGCGTTTCTTTCTTTTCCTCTCTCTCTCCCTCTACACCCCCTTTCTTGCCCCTATTTCCCCACAGCCCAGTGCTGGGTAGCAAACGAGATGCTAATATCTGGTTAACCTCCCGGCCTTCCTTTTTTCATCTCTCTCTCTCTCTCTCTCTCTGCATAAACAGCTATTGACACAATCGCCACTGCGTAGTGTACTTGTGTCAATAGGCGTATCTACCGAGGGGGGGGGGGGCAAGAGGGGCGCTAGCCCCACCCCCCACTGAGAAAAGGTAGGGGGGCAAAGTGACCACTTTCGATAGTGGTCACTGTCGGCTGCGCGCTGGCAAAGCAACAATCGAGGCAAAGTTTTCCTTCAACACAGCAATCGCGTAAATATATAATGAAATTTGTCCTACGCTTCTGCTGTGAAGATTGTCTTCCGCGTCTCACAACCATGCACTGTAGGCTTTCTGCGGTGCAGGCCGCTTATGCTACGCTTTCGCACCTTGTGCGAAACTGCAGAACACTGCAGAACAGGCTACCGCTGAGCAAGGGACCTATAACGTTAGATCAGTCTGTCATGCTATTATTCTGCTCTGTCCGGCCTCGACGCAAATACGGGCGGAAACCAGTAAACGTTTTATGGGGCGATGAAACCTCTTCTTGTTTAAAGAAATTCATTTTCTTTAAGCGAAAAGGAATAACAACACCGCTGCTCTATGTCCAAGCCGCTCTGAGCCGATAAGTATGCAGAAGTGTTGAGTGTTTTAGTTTGGCCGAAATGGAAGCGATAAAAAAGGTTTCAGCTTTAGTCTCCGATCAACCTGCTGAGCCTTGCCTATCATACACGTATGGTAGCTTCCAGCGATCGCGGCGGCTTGAAACAAGGCGACGAATATGACAGTGGACTCGAACACATTGGGAAGCCCAGCTTTCAAGCTTGCCCCGCACCTTGATCTACCGGACCAGGGTTTTCTGGACTAAGGAGACTGAATTAACAGCCCCGCTAATTGGTCTTGATTCAACTTGAATTGACTTTTACAGCACAAAATAAAATACAGAAGACAGATAAGCACGCTAAGAGTCGCTTATTTCTCTCTCCCTCTTCTTCAGCAAGGATGAGTTCAAAGAGTTGTATAGGCGCACAAAAAGCTCGACATCGTTTTACTAAAACGGCAAACATTTATCATACGCATCTGAATCTATCTCGCCGGCTGCTATAAATACCCGCTGCCAATACGATCGGCGGGCAGGCTTCTTGAATTGCGTTCAGAAGGAGACACTGTCCGGCTATTCCATAAACGTTTAGTTAATGTTCAGCAAATGAATGCGCTGTTTACCTTGCACGCATCATTTAAACGCCATGATATTTCACTGATTTGTGACGTCGCGCAACAAGCAGGTAATATTATGGCACACCAAAAATGTTTGACGAATGCCGAAGAACTAATGGCCAACAATATGTTGCATGGAAAATAAATAGTTTGTTCTCTTATTTTTTTTTACCTAGTCGCGCATAAGTGTATGGTCATTAAGCGATTGATAATTTTCGCGCCAATTGTTGCATCGCGTTACAAGCAGGTGCTGTGTACATGACCCAGAAAACTTCGACCGATTGTAAACAGCTAATGAGCAATGGAAAAGGAAACAATGCGAGGTAGCTTAGCGTTACAATCGCCCACATTGTTTTTTCAAGGAAAATTTATTGTTACACCACTTGCGTCGGTGTATTCGTTGCAAATGCAAATACAATGTTTTTTAAACACTGTGCAACTCGTCTAATACCAGATATTCTTAATTTTTAAGCAATACTTGTGCTTGACACGTTAATAATCATAGTAATGCAGTAATAGTAACCATAATAATATTAACCACGCGCTAGAAACACTATTTTGACTAGGAGCAAACAAAGGCAAAATAGAGACAATATACGCCAACCGGAATATGTGCAAGAAAGTGTAGTACTTTTTAGGAAAAATAAAAGGTGCAATTATTGCTACTTATATTGAAAGCAATTATTATAGTGCAGCTTTTATACATTAACGAAATTTCGTTGAATAATACAGATCTATACTACTGGGAAGGCCACCATTGACACAATTGTATTCATGCATAAAGTTGTGTGGTTAATGTATAAAATGTGTTCCTTGTAATACTATTACCTGCATAACACGCATATGTATGGTTGTCGCAGCGTGTGCTGTATAAAAAGTCTACTTTTTCTATATTGTGATTAAACAGTGCTAAGCAAATTCTCTCTGTGCATACGAACAATTGAGTGCTAATGAAGTTTTCTCTCTCTCTCTTTATATATATATATATATATATATATATATATATATATATATATATATATATATATATATATATATATATATATATATATATATATATATATATATATATATATATATGACGTATGAAGCCATATGGTAGGAGAAGCCGAGGATGAAGAAGTGGCTCGTGCAATGGAATAAATGTATGGCGTATGAGCCACGGCCCGTCTCTCATTCATAGCGTCACACAAGTCGACAGGATGAAGATCTGGCGGCCGCCTCATCAGCCGCACATCAGCAGCAAAGCCATCAGCCAGACACCTTGACCGCATGCAGACCACCGAAGCAGATCCTGCTGCACACAGCGATCAGCATCATGACAGAACCATCGGCTGACCTTGACATCCCCAAGTACACCGGATCAGCGGACGATGGACCCGTACAGGACTGGTTTCACCTTTTCGAGCTCCACGCTACCGCTGCATCATGGTCGGAAAAGGAGATGGTCACCAACTTCAACGAATATGCCACTGGTGAGGCCTTCCGATTTTATCTCACGCACATCTTCGAAAACAATGAGTCGTGGACAAAAATCAAGGAAGAGATGGTCACCCGATTTAAAGACTACGATGAAGACTTGCTTGTAACGCACCATCTGCGGACATTCGCACCCAGTCCTCATTTTCACAAGCAGTCTTCATGCATTGGAACACCAAGCATGAATCGGCCATTCCCACAAGACAAATCAGGGCATCAGCTGACTGAAAGTTACCCAAGATGTTTTCCCATAAGAACCGACCTTCCACCAGGTTTTCCATCTGCGCAAAGATCGCCATGTCCTACCTCTCCACTCTGCTACAAAAATCAAGCCAATGTTCAACTACCCGATGGGCTTCACTACTCGTCTGGCATACGTGGACCACCACCTGGGGTTGCGCCAAGTGGCTCTTCAGTTGCTTGTAACTCCCACGGCACGCCTCACGAAGTCGACACGTACGCGACACACCAGTTAAAGCATCCGGAAAGTACCCTGCCAAGCCACTGCCCTTCCGCAGGAGTACATGCTTCAGGAGGACTTAGCTCGGTAGTGCCGCAAAGTGACACGCATTCACCATTGACTAAACTTTTACTGCCTGATCAACAACACAACAGCCCACCGTGCACCAGCTACCCAGTGGACATCACACAAACCTACGAAGAAAACCAGAGTATTGTTCCGAAAGGGGCTCCACTTAAGCAATTTCCTGAGCAACTTCAGCAATGCCAGTACATGCAAGTCCACCAGCTCCAACGACAACAACCAATCCTCCGACAAGCACGACAACCAACGAAAACTTCATACGAAGAACGATCACGGCTGAAAAAACGACGTCGTAAAGAACTCATTTTAAAGCAAAGACAAATTCATGATGTACACTGTAAAAAATAGTTGTAAATTTACAGATAAAATACATGAAATTTCTGTACCGCCAAAGAATCTTTCTGTGAATGTGCCATGAAGGAAATCTGTTAAAAGAGAAACCGAAATTTCCGGTTATTCGTGACCTTCAGCATAACAAACGACTCAAAATTGAACCTCCACAGTTTTAAATGCTTCAAAGATTACAAATGTCAATGAAATAACATTTCATGTTTTTCTGGTTATTCCCACAATGCTATTTTGATTTATTAATATTGAGAGCCTTTTCTGCGGTTCTACGTTCATGCCTCGCGGGCCCCTACATTTACAAGATGGCTACCGCTCACGTCGAAGCGCGGCTACGCATGGCTGCAGTGTAAAGCGCGGCTACGGCACCGTCCTGCTCCTGCTTTTTGTGCGTCTGTCATTGAAAGGTGGGTGGTTTGCTTCTACCTAGAGTTCCTTACAACAAGAACTCGTTGATATGCCTGCCCGCTTTCGAAATTCGCTCTCGCGTAGTTTCTAATTCTGCTTTGCGTCGGCAGCGCGCGCGACCACAACGTTGTGCGAGAGCCGAAATTCCTTCCATGCTTTGGTAGAAATACTGAAGAGGCCTTGTAAGTGGGTGCTTGAGGGAACGCATGCTGTTGTACCCCATTTATTTCTTTGCTGATGAAACGGGCAACAGCGCGGTAAACGACGACAAAGAAGGAACACACACACCACACCACACGAAGCGCTGACTGACAACTGAATTTTATTCGGGCGAAAAGTATATAAATACTTTTGTATTTATATACTTTTCGCCCGAATAAAATTCAGTTGTCAGTCAGCGCTTCGTGTGGTGTGGTGTGTGTGTTCCTTCTTTGTCGTCGTTTACCGCGCTGTTTCCCGTTTCATCATGCTTTACCAACTAGCCAACAAGTTGACCTTACTAGACTTTATTTCTTTGCTGTTAGCGGCAGCGTACGTCAAGGTATGCGAATTTGTACTTCGACGGTTGCAGAGCGCATACTACCGTTCGCAGCGCACTTCATGTGCGTTCTCTGCGGGCAGCCATTAATGAGGTTTCGCTGTACAGAATAATGAGAGGTATTTGTTCACCTTACCCGCTTTGTTTCTTATTACATCAAACCTGTGTATTCTGTGTTTCTGCACCTATTTTTTTCTTGATGCTTGGACCGACTTCCTCTAAAAACTAATGAAGTGCGTATAACTCAACTCAGCTAACCGAGCGACGTTACAGAGCATATGATACTTTCTTTTTTTATGAAAGTGCGGGCGTTTCCTTTTTTGTGTGTTTATCTACGTGTGATAGGTAGCTTTCTCCTGCATAGTGAACATGGCCCTGAGCAATGATGTTGTGGCTTGGTGTGCGGCGTTTAGTGTTTTGTAGTGGTCATGTTCTGCTTGGTTGTATAATGCTGTGTATCTTGAACATTGCTGGCGGGAATGTGCGAACGCATAGCTTCTTGGCGTAGTATCATTGGATGACCTTCCTCACGAAGCTTTAAGTTCCTGGCAGAAGGTAAATAACCTAGGTTAACCTAGTTTACCGAATGGACGTGTGGGGTACATCCACTCGGTAAACTGATACCTCGAGTGACTAGCCAATGGGGCACGGGCTTGACGTGTACACGCGCTACCTTGCGTTATCGCATTCCGCCTGCGTTGCGGTGGAGCACGTCTTCTCCTCGGTAGGAGAAACTCGGCGCGTTTCGGATTGGCGTGTTCCCTGCTGAAGCTCATGTTAGATACGCGGTTGTTATCCGTGGTTTACACACAACGGCGTGAAGCCGTGAACACCTCTGGAAAGCGGGTTCAAGTACGCTCGTAGTACAGGCGGTGAATCGTGGCACATGTCACATGTGATCTCTCAGTGAGCACCAACGCCGACGCCGCTGTTTTAGCCGTGCGTAAAGGCTTATTGCGGACATCGATCGTGACTACCTTTAAAGAATCCCGGTTTTCGGAGAGGCGGACTTTGTTTTTAGTGGCGTATTGAAGGACGAATGAATCTTTCGTTGGCTTTCGCCCATTTTGTTCACCAGTGCTTGGCGGCAGTAGTTATTAGACTTCCATCGTCGAACAAAAGTACCGACACAAATTTTGAATGACGCAACCAAGTGTGTTCAAGATGTGTGTGCGAAATGTTTCGCCGCTGAGCGCAAAATTTTTTAACTCTTTGAGGCGCGCGTTCTGTCGCGCGTGAGGTTTCGGGTGTTTGAAAAAAAAAAAACACATGCGCACGTTTTGGTCCACAGCTTTAAAAGGACATCCGTTCTATACCTCCGCCCTATCGACATGTAGGCCACAAAAAGAGCAGCTTGGCAGATAACAGCGGCTCCCGAACTGCTCAGACGACTGGCATATGACGGAATGTTCTGTGTGTTTTGCGAGCCATGCTACCGCGACAGATGGACTTTGTTTATTTGACGGTGTTGTTTCCTGCCAAATGACGCCATGCGAAACAAACTGCACTGAAAAAAATATATCGTGTTTCAACGTCGGAACAGACCGTAAGAAACACAGAGTATAATTTGTTTCCTGAAAAATGGCGGAAGTGGACGTTTAGAGCACAAACTGTGCTGCGTCTTTTACGAAACAGCGGGACTGGACGTAAAGGAGTAGTCGACGTTTCCGTTCCGTCGCTCTTTCCGTAAAACATCAGAAAAACGTATGTCTTCTGTTATTCAAGAACACGCATGTAGTGTGTTTCCGTAATTTGTGTGCATGGCGGACACACTGTCTGAACTTGGACCATCGACTCCGTTCGACAATGATACATTGAACTAGAACAGTTAAGCAACAGCCGTGTGCAGCGCCCTGAGAGAGCTGTCGCGGCGGGTGGCAAACGTATAGTGGCAGCACTGTAGTCGCCGACTACGCTGAGGTGTCCCGCATAGGGTTAGGGTTCCGCCTTAGGAAACTCTAAGGCGGAAAAGTGGGGAAAAAGGACAATTAAATGGCATGAAAACCAAGGAGCTGTACCGTGAAACGCCTTTTTTTCCACAGAAAGAAAATTTTTCCTTAGGTATACACAAATAATTAGACAGAATTAAAAAAAAGATTTATGGCTAACAGGTCAGCGTGTCTGTTACAAAGGGGACGCTTATAATATCCATCCATACAGGCATCCTGAATTCCATCCAACACCATGCACCCCTTGACAATTAAGCGCAAGAGATTTGGTGTGAGCAATATGTTTCAGTGATTAGGTATTTTGCATGGAAATGCAACTAGCATACTTACACGAGAGAATTATAGAAATGGATAGTTCCAAACATGCCACTCGGGAAAGATAGTACACGTAATTTTAGCCTCTAAATAGCAGCGGATACCTCGTTCAGAAGAGGTAAAACCCGCACTACGTCTAGATCTATGGTCTAGATCTATGGTCTTCGTCGAAGGGCTGCACTTCGCAGACACCTGCAAGATTGAAAACGAACAGGTACTTGTACTGCGTCTACGAGCCCTTATTGACAAAAACAAAAAACAAAAAAAGCATACCCGTCCGAGGATCCCCGCATATGTGAATCTCGATTGTGCGTATAATAGTTTACGTTTTTTTTTTCTTCATCACATCGTGAGAATGCACGACCCACAGGAGAACAGACAGTGTACGCGTTCTCCTGTTTCCCATCCCTTTTATCCGTGCTTGCACGCCTTTACTTCTTTTATGAGAACGTTCTTAGCATCGCAGGTGCGTTGCGTATTTAGCACACTAATCAACACGCCATCAATGAAACACAGTAACGAAGGCACGCGCGATTAACTTACGTAAGTTAGTACAATAATGAAATACTCTGAACTATAAGGCGAGAACAATATTCTTCTGAAGGCTCGTGCAAATGTTTGTTCTTTTATGTATTAATCAGTCTGCTCGGTGAACATCCACGAGGAATACACTTCTTCACCGAAGAATTCGTTGGTTGTTAAAATGTTCTCACTACCTGCGACAAGAACATCCATTCTTGACAACTATTTACCATTTTACCGCTTCCCCTGAATAACCAATAAAGTTTTTCCACCACCATAACTCTTCGCAACAGGCAAAAAGAAAAAAGCGCGCAGATGGCCACACATAATACGCTTGAAAAATTCATCATCGTACCCTAGAAATGCGTAATAAACGGTAAGATGCGTGTTTCTGTTATAATGGTTGTTTTATTCTTACCTGTCCATTGTGCAGATTTGTAGCGACATATCAATTAATACGACTCCTGTGGTGTGTACGGCCGTCACCGCCCCATAGAATTGGTGCATCGCAGTATAGGCTAGAATACAGAAAGAGTGAAAGGCAGGCGCTAAAGAAGTTAGTTTGACTTACGTAGTGCGTCGCGAGTGCGATTAAAAGCCGCGCAGCCGGTGCCGCCTTCGCTGCGCGCTTCCCATCGCCGCCGATCACAGCGCCGCCGCTACTTTCGCCACCGCAATGGTAGTGATGGTAGCTCGGTTATGGCTCGAGCTCGGTCGCAACTTTCAAAATCGACATAGAAAACGTGTGCGTCTGAGGGGGCGCTGGTTACTTTGCTTACATGAACTTTTCGTCCACCCATCGGTTTAGTACGTGCTTCGCATACCACCACAGGGGCGCGCACTGCGCAAAGGTTGTTGGCGCGCTGTTCACCGTGTTCACATTGTTGTTCGTGTTCTCCGGCACCGTACGTGGTTTTCGTCAGCGCTCTCGCAACTGCCTGCCAAGTCTGTCACCTCGCACACATCACAATCAGGTAAGCAATACTTCACTGTTTCGATCATTACCTACTCACCAATAGTATCATAAGCAGCTAGTCTCATAGGCGCACTCGCATGCCGCAGGTCATAAAGATTAAACACGTGTTTGCCATGCTTGCATTAGGGATAAGATTAAACACGTGTTCGCCATGCATGCATTGCTCATACATATCTTATTACTAAATTAGGTGCATGAAACGGTAGATACAGTAGCTGTAATTTTACTGTGCGTAGGCATATTTCAATGCATTCTGTTGACCCGGAGTGACTGCCTTGAGGCACGACCATTGTGCTCGCACGCTGTGTTGTGTCTTCTTTATTGAGCTGCACATTCAGGAAGGAGTGTAGCGAGCAGTTGAATTTTTCTGAATTCAATGACGCGTTGCTTGCGCTCAGCAATAACGTGATTTCACACGTCACGTAACCGTTTTACACAAACGTATTGCGATGAAGCCTGATGCTGGGCTGCATCTCTGTAGTTTGAGAATGTCACAGCTCAGTTTTGGCACGCAGTCATTAGTAATTTCACCAATACCCAAACATATGGCTGTTATAAGGTGCACTCGCAAGCCTGAACCGCAAGCCACATGCACCAAGCGTGTACGTGTCTTTGTTGTCTTATCGAGGGCAGGCAGTGCTTTCCGTGCTTGCATTGCTTGCAAGTCGTACGTACTTTACTACAGAATAAGGTGAACGAGACCGCAGGGGCAGCAATTGTCACGTGGCTTTGTTCATGCATGATCAGGACTATTAGGTATATTTCTGGTTGTTGTCAAAACATACTCCTATTATTTCACAAGAGTCGACACATGAAGGCGAAGTTTTTGTTCTACTCTCAATCGAGATACTGTGTATTGCGCGAAGGATATAGCATGAAGTGAAAAGAGAAAAATTGAAAGTTCGACCTTAATTATCTTCTAGTAATCAATCTCACTGATGCTTATGTTACATGGGGTTGGGAAATTCATCCACCTAATCAGGGGCGTAGGCAGAAATTTTTTAGGGGGGGGGCACCTCCTTGATCTGAAGGTGGGGGCCGGGCAGGGAAATGGTTATTTTTCGCTATGTATGCATGTCATGGAGAAAAAAAATTTTCGACGGGCCCGGTGTGCCACCCCTTAGCTTCGCTACTGATATAAACCACTAAGTGGTATAGAAACATATTCTAAGAACACTAACAAATTCTAAGAAACTAAGAAACATATTCACATATGTTTCTTAGTTAAGATCAAGCTTTTTCAGTTTTTAAAGGGTTCCTCAAACACCCCTCCGGCATAAAGAAAAACACATTCTATGAACAATGAACACTGCTAAGCAAAGCTCAGCCATATTTTGTAGCTGTGTGTGGCACATAGAGCTTAACAGCAGAACGTACAGTTGGAGATCAGTATATATAGTATTTCTGAAAATCTAGCTGCTCACTCTGAGCGTGATCAGAGCCAGTTGGGAAATGTCTTAACTGCACTGCCCCTACTTTTTAAATATGCGCATCAAAGGCCATATACACGTGCAGAGAAGGCATTATAAAGAGTGTACGTTGTTGCTTCTCGGATGTGTTTTGATCACTTGTTTTTAACATTCCTTTCAGACATAAACAACGTGCTGAAGTGGCAGTCTTTGGAAATGTCACTAGCTGGTTTGTGACACTTGTAAATAAATTTTGTGTAAATAAATTCATCCATGTTTTGTTAAAGGTGCATTATTATTCATATGGCATGCTGCAGCAGAGGTGGTGCACGCATGCACAGTACATGAAGACACCACTAGTGTAGGTTAAGATAGTGCTGTCAAATGTATAGGCATGTGGTGTAGAAATAGTGATGTGTAATTGAATATGATAAAACACCCTACTGTGAGAATTTAAGCAGCTCCATAAACATTCCTATGAAACGTCGGCTTTTCTACAGTGTACTGACGTTTCACACCTCTCCACAATTCAACAAGGGCTTGTGTTAATTTTTCACAAACTAAGTTACTACCGAACCTAAGTTTACTTAATGCTCAGTGAAACAACTGTTTCCTTCAAGCTAAAACTTAATCCTTCAGGACACAAAACCTTAATCAAGCACAGAAAAGCCATTAAATTGAACCAACCGTTTTACGAGAGCTTGTTTTCGTTCACAATAACAAATTAATTCACTGGCAGACCGTTATACGGCAACCTTCGTTTTTCTCTTTTATGAATACCGCAAATGCTGTATTCCTAGTAACAGGGTCATGGTGTGTTTGAAGTAACAGATTTGCTGTATTCCTAGTTACAGGGTCATGGTGTGTTTGGGATGACAGATTTGCCGTGTTTGGGATGACAGATTTGCTCTGTTTGGGATGACAGATTTGCTGTGTTTGAGATGACAGATCTGCAGTGTTTCGGAAGACAGATCTGCAGTGTTTCAGATGACAGAGATATGACGTGCACGTACTAACAGAATGATGCTGTGAACGAGGATACAGAAAAATAAATAACGGAGTCTGTGATACGGAGCCTGCTGTTCCTTATTAACAGAATGCCTCTGGCACCTATTTACCAGCAGCTTCTGCCGTGAACTGAGACATTTTTTTTTACAGTGTGTAATTACGCTAATATTACGACTGAAAAAATAACATCTACTTCTTTAAGCGCATCACTGCTTGAATGAAGCGAATTGCTCATTAGAAATGTTCTGCGATTTGTAAATATTCACAATATTCTGTAGATTTTGAACATATATATTGTGTTGCTCTTTTGCGGAGAAGCAAATTTCATGCAATGTATAGTTTACAGCACGTAATAGGCAGGAACAGGCGTATTAGGGTGGGGTTCACCCCCCCCCCAGTAATTGTTAGATTTAGCATGTGTAAATATGCACGCACGAACATACTACATAAAGAGCGGTTGAACCCCTCCCCCGAAAAGAATTTCTGGCTACGGCCCTGCAGGTAGTGCAACTCGTCTTCTGGCCCAATGGCTTAGCCCTCCTCGAAGGAGTTTTTCAGTACAAATATAAACCAATTGACCCTCTGCTTTTCATAAAACGAAGGACAGTTTGCTCCATCTCAGGTGGCAAGTTTTCCCAGATTGATACAGATCATTGGAGAAATTTCCCCACCACGTGCCATTTATAAATGAATTCCTGGTAACGAAAAAAGTGTGACAGAAATCGCAACTTGGTGGCTCGCTAGCCCAAATAATGAAATAGTCGACGCGAAGCAACCGTCATTGCGAACGTCATTGCGCATGCATTGTTGATTCCTTGCGTAAACACTTTCTGCAATGGAGGTTCACTGAGCGCGCCCACGTGCCCTGGTGTTATTAGTATGCATGCTTAGCCTCACGTCCGTGCAAATGCGCATGCCTTTAAAGGCTTGTTGAAAGCATTAGGAATATGTTTCAATTAGATATAGCATTCAATGTTAAAGATTCATTCTCTCTGAATTGGCAACAATGTCTGTTACAGTAAGGCATTAGCCTCCTTTCCTTTCTCTTTAGAGCTTTACAGAAGTGCTTACCGTTATAACAGACTTTTCTATTTCTTTCGGTAATTGCAGTTTTTTATTTATTTCAGCGATGTATGTCTGCAGTCTCCCTGGCACCACCAAGACGACTGTGCCATGTTTCATGAAGTATGCCGCACTGCACAAAAACATGAATCTATTCTGCATGAAATGTCCATTGGAACAGCACAGAAAAGTGTTCCGAGAGTTCCTTCTCTGAGCTAGTCCTACGAGATAAAAAGGACGAAAATAGGACTGTAGAGAAAACGAAGAGTCCAAAAGGATTTATATGGTTTTGTGTCATGGAAGCCCTAAGGTGTCATAGTGCCCTAAGGTGGTGCTGCATCTCGGGCTACCAGAAGGTAAGAGAATAATATGACAGTGGCCTGCTCCTCAAATTTTTCGCTGCTTTAATTTACCTTCCATTATTGAGAGAATTTATTTATTTATTTTTATTTTATATCACATCTACAATGTCTGTAGTTCCATAAAAATATTGTCTAACTTGTTAATTGTCTTCGTATGCTTGTTTGAACTCCAGGGTACAGGAGTTTTAACGACTACTTATCGCATAATTAACTTCATAACTTTTATTATCGCAGGCAAGTATAAGTGAAGATAACGTCGGAGACGTGCCGTGCTCCCCTTTAATCATTGCCAAAGGTATTGTTATGGATATTTGCAATATATTGCTGAATATTTCTAAACAGGAAATATTTCGTTCCAGGAGAGAACTTTCTGACTGCCGGGGTATTTACCATCTGTATTGATACCCATGCTGTGATCGAATCCACCACACGGTGCCAGGCATTCAAGTTGATGCTCTTTGCACACTTCGCCTTTACTATTGAATACCGCAAGGAGGTCAGCCTAACCCTGGTGTTCACACAGAGGTAAAACTTAATATGATTTTTCGGACTTTTTCAACAAGATTCATGCAACTAACCTAGATAAAGCCACATTAGATAGTACAAAAATAGACAAGTACTGGGGAATTTCTAATATCTGATACTACACTCCCATTTGGCTAAGTCAATGAGGGTTCTGATGGAGGGTATGACTAAATGGAAATGTTCAGCTTAAGTGTAAAACTGTCTACGGGAATCCTGAGCGGTCATGAAAGATTTTAAGTAATAACGTTAGTATATGGAATGGTTGACGAGTGAAGTATTTTTAATCACTGTTTAATGGGGATTTCGAAGGGGCACCAAGTAACACAATTTTCATTATATTAAATAAGAGCTAGCACTTTTTTATGCAGTTCTCAGTGATTCCACTCCTGCGCCAACTGCGCCAAAGTGCGCCAAATTGTATTTACTGCGCCATCCTGATAATATCGACGAAATTTGCGCCAAACTGCGCCAAAGTCTCGGGTTTGGGGGCGTCTATCACCGGCAATCGCACCGCCGGCGCGTCAGAACATGTGCAGCTCGATGTTGGAGCTGCCAATAAAGTCGCAATCATGGACCAAGAATTATTCCGCTGAATAAATAGCGCTCGCGCGTGCGTTCCGAGTAAGCCACGATGTCATGCACGGTGCCGACGCAGCTTCTGTTCTGCAAGTCGGCTCGACAGCAAAAACGCGCTCTCCGCAGAGGCTCGTGACGTCTAGGCCTATCGGTAGCGAGAAAGTGCGACGGCGATTCATCGGCGGACGTCGTCTGTTCCAGAAACGCTGCTGATAGCTCGTTTCAAGCGTCGCACGGCACGTAAGGAAAGCAATGCTCAGTAATAACTACATGAGTGCCGCTAAAATGTCTGTCACTTCTGTTTCCGGATATCGCGGAATGAAATCTGGAATCGCTCGCAGTAGATATATGGGACAATATCAAATTTTCCTTGCTTCGCGTTTATGGAAGAGCACGCGAACGGTGGAAACGCGTTGACACTTTTCCTCAGATATACTTTATCCATGCATCTTCATCCAGAACAGCTTTTTCGTAATTCCTTCCGCCAGCACGTCCGAGTTTGTAATCACTCTGCGGTAAATACCCCCTAAAAGGCCCTGCCCTTTCGAGCTCACGTGCTAGGGTTCCAATTCGAATTTTTTGCTTGCTTTTTTAAAAATGTCATCTCATTAGTAAAAACATATCTCCTGGTCGGAGCAGCCGCAAATGCGCAGCTGTCAGTAGCGGGCCCGTCGCTGACGGCCCACAGTGAAGCGGCTACGCCATGTTACCCGTCCGCCCCTCGCTTTCGGGGGTCAATAGCTAACGGTTAAAGAAACTCAGTTTCGCTTAAGAGCGAAGCAATGAATGCGATACCAAAAAATTTGTATTGTGAAACGAAGTAAGACTAGCAGCTAACTCTTTTGGATCCGATCTCGCGTAACTCAACAAAACACTGGTTTAAGGGACTATGGCCCCTTCAGGAACCGAAGCGTTTTCTTGCTCTGAGTTCTCTAAACGCGAAGTAAGCGTTGAGAGCACAGCAAGTTTACGAGCCGTCTCCTGATGCCTCGAGATAGCGCGCGCGCAAGCGACTGCGCCCTTCGAACGATGCGCTCCCCCCCCCCCTTCCTCTCCCCTGGCGTCCCTTCATGCTTCTTACGAAAGACGGGCGGGGCGTTTCCTCTCTGTTTGATGAGCAATCGACGGCAGGCCCGCACGCGGGAAGATGTTATCTCATGCGCTGTCCGTGGGGCGGAGACAGACGGCCGGCTAGTTTAATCTCCGCTTCAGCCGCGTTCGTCGCCAGCGCTCGCGAGCTTTTACCCGCGGCTAGAATGCGCGTGGTGATGTTATTATTTTGGACTTTATACGGAAAATTACGGCAACGGCGACGGCAAAAATCCGCCGAGAGTGTCCACATCATTGCTGTCGCAAGGGTCAATGTACGGGGCAGATTTTGCGCCCCCCCCCCCTCTTAGGTGAGTGAGGGTGGGGGGGGGGCAGCCCCCCCTGCCCCCCTGTGCTCACGCCTATGCTCCTGAGTTGATTTTTCTATGAGATTTGCAATGAATCGAAATATTTCTAGCCTTCATAAGAGCCCCATAATAATACTCGGGTGCTTGAATGTTAATGCAATATGCTTCTGTATTGCACTCCAGGATGTAAAATTCGCTGCTCCAAAGTGCTCCCAGATGCAAAATTATCTGCTCCAAAGTGCTCCAAGATGAAAATTTTGCTGCTCCAAAGTGCTCCAAAACGGAAATTTTGCTGCTCCAAAAATTGCTCCAAATCAGAAGTCTTCGGTAGCATCACTGAGTTCTGCATCCGGAGCAAGGTGTATGTCCGGGCTAGTTGGTATACCATAATTGTGAGCCCAACGCAGAAAGAGCGACACAATAAACAAAGGACCGACGAGGATTGGTGCAATCAAGCGAGAATTCCCTGTAAGCAAAATGGGCACAGATTGCATCAGCAATACATCTACAAGTTTATTTGGCATCAATAGCTACACACGACTTTTTCATATCTCTTATTGTTTGCAATGGAGAACATGTGCACGTATGCGCTTCAGGATGAGTATGTTCTTTTCCTGATTGTCTGGGGCAATGCCGTAAAATCCGTGGTGAAAATTGTGCCCGTGGTGTCCCATCATCCACTTTGTCCGGGTCTATCGCGCTACAATGGTTTCAGTGTAATTTTTAGCAGATCTAAATTGTGAAACCCATAGTGCCTACCATGCAATCATGCGTGTGCACTTAAAAAATCGGATAGTTCGGTGGTGTTCTCTGGTCCCAGCAAGCGCATGCATTGTTTAATTACACCTTTCTTTTGTTTAATAGCATGGTAGCTTTGTTTCGACTTTGGGCTATGCGCGCTCAACGTCACAAAGCTCATACATGGTGGAAGCTGTTGAAGGTGAGGACCTTCAGCGGCACTCCGCAAGTTCACATAAAACTCGCTTGTTACATTCCGACGGATAAACGATCAGTTGCCGACCGATTTTACGGCGAAAAAATGATCATCACGTGGGCGTGGTGGTGTTGCTCGCGGAGGTACGTAATAAGGGATGGGTTGAGAAAACGTTTCGGCTTAATACACGAGGTCTTGGGCAGCAGTCTCATTGTGAACGACGAACCTAATGACAGAAATCGTGGCTTTTACTCTCGTGCAAAACAGGTACTGCATTTGCGCATTCATCAAGAAAAAGAAAATGCATTGATATAATAGTCATTTGTTTATTTTTTTCTTGATACTCTCGATAATTGGGCATTCGGTTAATTCAGACGTTTTTTCCGGACCCATGAAATGCGAATTAATGAGCTTTTATTGTATTTGGGTGAGTGTTTAAAAGCACGTGAACCTTGCTCTGTGAGGAGAATTATATCCTTTAAAGTCCTTACACTGCAATAAATGACATTGTATGAACCATAATGCAATTTTATAGGAATGAATCTCCATCTGGATCATGAGGTTATTTTTTTAACTGACTCCACACACACCTTAGAGTGGCAATGCGAGGGTCTCTTGAGCGCTCTACCAACATAATCAATGTTGTTCTCAGTGTGGTCCATTATGTTCAGCATAGTCATGCAACAGCCTGGTGCACCTAAAAATATCATTATTTGTTTTTAGGGCAGCCGCAGCAGTCAACCCTGACAGAGGGAGCAAGGTCGAGAAGTTAAGGAAGCAGCGCCGCCTCACACCACAAATGACCAACTTAATCAAAGCTCTGCGAGACTATATGAATGCTAAGTGTTACAACGAAAAATTTGCAGTGTCATTATAAATATACCGTCTTTACTCGAATCTAAGCCGATGTCTTTTTTTTCGAAAAAAACGATGTGCGAAAGTGTGTGTGTGGGGGGGGGGGGGGGGGGGGTGGGCTTAGATTCGAGTACAATGATTAAGTTTTTTTTTTTCTGGCCTTGCGAATTTCGCGGGTCGGCTTATAATCAGGTACGGCCTAGATTCGAGTAAATACGGTATATATACACAATTTCCAAACCAGTTTGCATCTACGGTGACAACATGTACGCAGTTTCCATTATTTTGAAGCTGTTCACATGCAGCATTTCCTGTGCTTAAATAAAGAATCGTTTCTTTTATCATGAAAGGAGAATCTACTGAAACGTGCCTGTTTTTATTGCGTTATTTACTAGAGTGCTGGAGGCAACACCTTGCGGGTGTAGCTCCAAGAAGTTCACAATGTCCGCTCAGTGCTCGGCTGCTTACCGGAAAGTCGCGGGTGCGACCCCGGCCGCGGCTGTCGCATTTCGACGGAGGCGAAATGGTAGAGGCCCGTGTACTGTGCGATGTCAGTGCACGTTAGAAACACCAGATTGTCGAAATTTCCGAAGCTGTCCACTACGATGCGCCTCATCATCATATCGTGGTTTTGGCTTGTAAAACCCCAGATATTATTTTTAAAAAATTGGAATATATTTGGATTATGCAAACGCAATATATTGGTATTCTTGCCATTGAGTTTGGCTAAAACAAATATTTTTGCGTATCGCTTGCACAAGTGACATAACTACTTTTTAGTACTGAGGAATGCTTTTCTAAGAAAATATATATAAGTTCATCTTTATGCATAAAAAATATGTTCCAGAATTAAAATGCAGTAATGAAATAGCAGGAGGGCAGTAACAGAAAACACAACCTTTGTAACTCGATATCCGAACTTGTACTTATAGATAACGTTTCTGTAAACGATAACAGACACTATTAGCAAAATAACAGATAAATGAGAACAGAAAACAGTTTCTTTCAGTGGGTGAAAACTGAAACGTGTTTTTAAACATAAAATTTCTGTACTGTAAAAGTGGAAGTAACAGTGAAATAACAGAAAGAAGACAAACTGAAAACCAAGTTTTTTCTGTAACACAAAGCTGAACATTGTGTTTATGCAGAAAAATTCTGTAAATTAAAACGGAAAAAATCTGTTAAAACACAGAAAACTTCAAAATAGAAAACATAGCTTTACAGAAATTTTGTGGCAAGAGAGCTGCCAGACAATTTCTGTTTTTTTCACAAAATATTTTTTACAGTGTAGGGCATTCTCGCATACAGAAACGCCGTCAGAGACTCCTTCACCACCAGCAATCAAGACTGCGCCTACGACCAAAAAAACTAAGACAACAGAACAGAAAAAGACGAAAAAGACACGAAACCACCCCTAGTACTCCGCAGAAACAGAAGCATCGCTCAATCAGCCTTGGTCAACGAGCACGCAGACTAGAATCGAGGCGTGTGTACCACTCACGACGAACAATACGACACCTGTTTCGTCCTTGTCCCTTTTTGCGCCACCGTCTTATACTTAACTATGCACCAACTAGCCCCGCAACAAATTTTATTGGACCTACGAAATCCCCGCTGTCGATCCTGCAAAGTCTTCCAACCTCGTTCATTTCTCACACGAATACCAGCTGTGTCATTATCAGTGTCCACGTTCAAGACATGCTTGTGTCCTCCAGAACGCAACAGCCAGCCTCGCCCACCAGAGCTCTTCTTGACATCAGCGGGCTGCTGCGCTCTCCCCTGAAGTTTTTTGCGAGTTTATGGAACTCCATTGGAACATAGAACGATTTGTCTATTTTGACATCTGTCACTTCTAAGCCTCTCCTTGTTTACTTTGCGTGCTTTGTAACTCACGCCTTCTTTCGGGGGGAGGGGGAATCATGTAACGTACGAAGCCATATGGTAGGAGAAGCCGAGGATGAAGAAGTGGCTCGTGCAATGGAATAAATGTATGGCGTATGAGCCACGGCCCGTCTCTCATTCATAGCGTCATATATATATATATATATATATATATATATATATATATATATATATATATATATATATATATATATATATATAATATGTACGGCTGACGGAGTGACGCAGGTTTGCCCCCCCCCCCCCTCCACTCGCGAACGAGTAGGTACGCCACTGCTTATGTCATGCCTTGCGTGTAAGCACGCAGCTTGCGATCACCACCGACATCCTAAAGCACTGAAGTCTCCTTGAAATTTACGTGGCAACATAGCTTAGGCGGGCGGCTAGAATACCATTGGCAGCCCTCGTTATACAACATGTTTTCGTCTTCACACCATCCCCCGCCATGGTGGTCTAGTGGTTATGGCGCTCCACTGCTGACCCGAAGGTCGCGCGATCGAATCCCGGCCGCGGCAGCTTCATTTTCGATGGAGGCGAAAATGTTTGAGGCTCGTGTGCTTAGATTTAGGTGCACGTTAAAGAACCCCAGCTGGTCGAAATTTCCAGAGCCCTCCACTACGGCGCCTCTCATAATCATATCGTGGTTTTAGGATGTTAAACCCCAGATAATTATTATCTTTACACAATTGCAAATTTCTATGCATATGTGTCATTCAAAGATTTCCCTAACCGACACATACGACCAACATTTCCCTATTTCATAAATGTGTTTTCGACTTTTGTCGCATTTTCACCATCGTAGCCAATCGCTATCGCTCCATCTTCGTTTTGACTTCATGCGATTGTAAGAGATTGCTCAATAGTGCAGCATTTTTGCAGAAAGTTTCATTTGGCTGGGCTGATGCCGCAACAAATGAGATTTGAGCCGTTCAAAGGTGTTGGCACCTGCGAACTACTCCATTCTACTGCTTACCGCATAAAAAAAAAAGTGATCGCACGATCAAGGAGTCATGATGCTGATGAATCAGGCAATATTCAGCACTTAAAAGATACACCAGATATAGTACAACGAACCCGCGTTTCATCCGCAAAACGCCTACTCAGATGAGACGGTCACGCGCTCCCGCATTGCTGTCTTTGTCTGCAAACATGTCATCACATAACATGCTTTCGTCATTGCCGCAAGGCATGTCTTAAAGAGTGCGAGCCATGGCCGTCATGATGAAGGTTTCCCAGATTCCCTACAGCACAAAAGGCAACCATATTACGAGATGAGAGCCGCAGGTGACCCCACCGCGCAAGACCCAATGTGTACAAATTGCGTCACCGCCTCCTGTTTTTCTTTGGGTCGTAGTGCTTACGTAAGACTTGGCCTCCGCAATACTTGACAGGGTGGGCCTGTGAGGCTAGTAAGTTGTGAGAAAGGGGGAACAAAACTCATAATTAGAACTGTGATTTAGGCGCATACACAAAGTTATCAATGGTACCCACACATATTACAACGTATGAGCGGGACAAAAAGAAAAGACGCATGCAGTGGAGGCTTAGCCGACTAATGATGAGTGAATGTCGTTTTATGATGTGAGAGCGTTTTTCTTTCTTCTGCTACGGCGCACATGAATGCGCATGGGACTTAATTTTGCTAGTTCGAGAAGTCTATTCAAGTAAAAATAAACAAACTTTAAGCTTCCGGTAAACTGAAGTTTCTCCTTACACAATATGGCTTAATTTCTACGGGTAGAGTATTGCCCCACACGGCCGCTTTCTGAAATTACATCATGTCTGACGGCATGTTCGACCTGTCCCGTTTCGTCAGCAATTGTGAGAATATGGGTTGTGATTCGTCGGGCACTGTGTACAGAAAATAATTAGCCCTTGAATGCATTTTGTACCGGTGAATCTATTTTATTTACATGAAAAAAAAAATGTGGCATAACGGAATATGAAACTTCACGACCACTATAGGGTCGTTGTAAAATATACAATGAATGTAACAACCAGCTTCATTTTTTTTTGCAACGTAGCGTACGGTTACGTGAAAAAAAAGTTGTGGGGGTTTTATGCATATATTCGAAGGAAACTTTTGAACGCAACTTTAACTTGATGGCTTATTGAAGCTCGGTTCTCATTGAGCTAGCTTAGGTGGGATCGCTTGTGAAGAGACCCTAAGGTTTGTTTTAGACATGTAGCTTGAGACATTCAAAGCAGTAAAACATACAAGCTGTTGTTTTTTTTTAGAAAATACAAATTTTTAATAAAAATTCTATGACATTAAGACTCCTGTCGTTTTCGCACACCAACTCTACGGGGAGGCGGAAATACTTGGCCCCAGCTGAAATGGCAATGTCGCGACTAATTAACAAAAACTCTTCAATTAATTTTTTAATGATTTACTTGAGGGCAGTCGTTTATATTAGAAAGTTGTAGTGCGAGCCAATTTATCGCATACCCATTTTTTCAGAAATCACAAAAGTTGCACGTAATTCGAGATATTCATCATCGAACTTTAAGGGAGCTAGCGAAACTGAAAGCGCACTGCGCGCAGGAAATGCGGCCTTTCTGTTACGTGAGACCGGAACTGCACGTGACAAGGAAGTGACGAAATCTTAATCAAGGCGTGCCAAAGCAGAATCCAGTCAGGAAAATCTGTAGTCATTCTGAAATACACAAGTAGACTGCTTAATCTTTGGGTGCGATCTGTGATGCTTATCTGTTTCTTTCATTAACTACAAACAGGCGCGAAAAGCTATTTAGCATGTCTGCAAGAAGACGCCCCGCAGTGTCTGCTCCTGAGTTTTACGTTTCATAAAGAAAACGTTGATATTGCGCTTTTCGTGCGCACAGCTCGAAACAAACAAATAAGCACCAAACACCACACGCAAAGGTAAGGCGATCCGCTGGAGAAAGTGAGATGACTTGCCGCTTTTAAAGAAAAGATACGCCCACGACGCGCCTTCATTCAAATTTCGTCACTTCCTTGTCGCGGGTAGTTCCGGTCTGGCCTAACCTAGTCGTCACGTTTCTTGCACGCCGGGCGCGACCAGTTTCAATATCGCCCTCGAAATTCGACGATGAATACCTGGAATTACGTGCAATTTTGTGACTTCTAAAAAAATGGGCATGCGATAAATGGGCACGCACTACAGCTTTCTAATATAAACGACCGCCCTCAAGTCAATATTAAAAAAGAAAGTTTATTAACAAGTTTTTGTTAATTAGTCACAACAGTGTAATTTCAGATAGGGCAAAGTATTTCCGCCATAACGTAGAGCTCGTGTGCGGAAACGATAGGAGCGCTACTGTCACAGCATTTTCATTAAGAATCTGTATGGTTTAAAAAAACGCTGTATACTAGCACACTTCGGAGCTAAGCGCAAGGCGAACGAGAGTTTTCAACGGAGGCATTAAAAGAAACAGGCAAAAGAATGAACAATACATTCGCCACAGGATTCATATGAACTGCATGTGTATGTATACGCTGAGCGTAGTGCGCGCTTCAAGTTTCGAAAGCTGGAAGTGCTTGCGTAGGTTAAGGCAACACCGCCACCGCCAGGCCTGATGATCCAACCAAGTGCCTTGTTATGTTTCTCGCAGGGGCCCGTTCATGTTGCGAGATTTTTTTCGGGAAGAAACTTTTCGTTCATTTCATTCACGCGACGCTAACAAGGACTTGCAAAATACCGTGCGCAGAAGCAACCTATCGTTCAGAGCGATTACATCTATTCGAAATAGAACACAATACTGGCTCGCGGTATATTCGGTGGTCAGTTCACTCACCAAAATGTATAAAACCTTAGTTTTCCTGCTCTAGTTTCCTTTTAACCAATTATCTACGGGTTCTAAACGGAGTAGTCTTAAGCGGGTCGATGCACCCTAAAGGGGCGTTTCTTCGTGTTTCAACCTGTATAGCCGACTTACGAGACACCAAGTAATCTTTATATTAAAGAATCCCTTCAGCCGTTTCCATACTAGCGTCTTAACTGTTTGTGTCACGTTCATATCAAGCGCCACCAGCGCTGCACCAGTTGGGCTGCGCTGATTCTGTGCAGGACCAATTGCGGGCGCAATGTTGCGAAGAGCCAGATAGTGTGGGACTATTATTGTAAGGCTGCTTAGTGCGAACGCCTCGGGGTCGCGACCTCATTCCTCTTTTGCGCCGGGGTCGTCCTTTCAATTAGGGAGCAGCGCAATAAGAATGGCGGCGTTTACTGATTCTTTTGAGTCTTTTTTATTTCATTGTTACGTAGGTATATTGTTACTTTCTCTCCAGTCTCTCAACTCCACACCGTCATGTGGAGGCTGAGCAGTAGAGCGTTGCGCATACCGGGTTTTTTAGGAAATGTGCCCAAAATTCTCAAAAATCAGCGAAATGCGATATCTGTTCGATGTCTTCACAATTACTCCTTCTGTAGCCGCAGGCATCTTAAAATGTCTAAAGACTTCATTTAGGACAATAATTAAGAAAGTTAAATGAATTAACTTTTTAATTAGTGGAGTTAAGCGATTATGTCAAATACGAGAATTAAAGTCCTACATGCGAAGAACCCATCGCAGCTTTGGGATATAGAAGAAGCGGCCTCTATAGTAATAATTCCGAAGTAGTGAAATTGACCCAAATTCAGCGGAGAAACCGAAACCGTTATGCGGAAGAGCGCAACTGCATATTCTTTTGAGACGTCCAGAATGAGTGAGCGTCGTTATATCAACCATCAACCGACTTCGTTGTGTGGGTGTACGGGATGCGCTTGCAATTATAGCACGCATGACGCACATACGTTAACAAAGACGGAAGAACTACATCACTGTAGCCACTGAGAGCGCTCCATCGGTTGCTGCCCTTAGTTTTCCGGATACGGGCTAGGCGACCGGCCCCGGTTTGGGCCAGTGTACTGCCGGCGGTGTGGTGACATGTAGCGGCCGGGCGACGGCGAGTGGGAAGGTCGTCGTTCTTGCCACTGTGTTCCGGTGAGGTAGTCGTCGATGTCGCGAGGCCGTTCGCCTGGCTGCGGCCGCGGCGCGTTGACGGCGAATCCACGTAGCGCCATCTGTCGGTACTGGCAGCGGCGGTAGGTGTGGCCGGCTTCCCCGCAGTGGTAGCTGAGCGGGCGGTTGTCTGGGGCGCGCCAAACGTCGGTCTTCCTTGGCGCGTAGCGCGGGGCATAGCGCTGGGTGACAGGATGACGGTAGGGCGTCGCTGGTGGTGGCGGCGGCGGCGTCTGGCGGCCGAACTGTGGCGATGCGATATCTTGACGTGGGCGCGGAGGGGGAAGGTAGCGTCGGGCTGCTGCAGCGTAGCTCATGGCTTGCGGCTGAGGCGGCGCTGGCTGAGGAACACCCAGTGACTGTTGAATTTCTGATCGAACGAGCTCTGCGATCGAGTCCACTTGAGGTTGTGGTGAGGGTAACAGCTTGCGCAGTTCCTCCCGAACGATCGCTAGGATCGTTTCGCGCAGGTCGTCGGAGGCGAGGGCATGAACAGCTGGGCTGTCTTCAATCGATCGGCGATTGTAATGCCGGTTTCGTATTTCCAGCGTTTTCTCAATCGTCGTCGCTTCTGAGACGAATTCTTGGACTGTTGAAGGTGGGTTCCGCATCAGACCAGCGAAGAGCTCTTGCTTTACCCCGCGCATGAGGAAGCGGACTTTCTTGTCCTCGGGCATGGCAGGGTCAGCGTGGCGAAACAGCCGGGTCATTTCCTCTGCAAAGATGGCCACGCTTTCATTTGGAAGTTGGACCCGTGTCTCCAGCAAGGCTGCGGCCCTTTCCTTTCGGACGACGCTTGCGAACGTCTCCAGGAAAGCGGTGCGAAAGACGTCCCAGGTTCGAAGAGTGGACTCCCGATTCTCGAACCAGGTCCTTGCTGAGCCTTCAAGGTAAGAGAAGACGTGGCGCAGCTTGTCCTCGGAGTCCCAGTCGTTGAAGGTTGAGACCCTTTCGAACGTCTAGAGCTAGGTTTCGGGGTCGTCGCTTGGTAATCCATTGAAGGTCGGCGGCTCTCTGGGCGGCTGCATCACGACAGCTGCAGGGGACGCTACTACTGTCATCGTGCCCGTTGTATTCGTCGCCGTGGTTTTTGGCTTGTCCTGTACGAGACCGTATTCGGGTTGCAAGCCTTGTAGCCTGCGGCTAGCTCGCTGTTGCACGATGTCTTCGACGTCTTCTTCACGCTGTGAGCTTGGCTCCCGGCTCTTCGTAGGTGTCCGGAACATCAAGGAAGCAGCACCTCCACCAGATGTCACGTGGTCGTGACGTCGATGAAGTCAGCAGCAGGCGTGTTCAAGATGAAACTGTTTATTTGGCCGAACTTGTGGCCGAGAAACGGAAAGTTAATTCAAAGCAATACGCACGGTATGCACTGACAGCGGCGAACAGAGCGTCGACCGTCGATCAACTGACAAGCGGTCAAGTGCGTCAGCTTTTATACAGGCGCCATCGAACATTTCAGCGATATCACTGGTGGCGGGGTTATCTCTCGATAAAGCTGGAACATTCGCGTGCGGCGCGAAATCTTAACAAAACGATCTGCTACAATCGAGAAGCTTCTCGAACACTGCTTCGCGGACAGCATCGAGCGTTGATAACCGTCCTTGCTGGTCAAACCCAAAAAACATCAAAATAAAACAAGAAGTGGACATGGCAATATCCTGGCATAGCCGAGCTAAGCCACTACAAGTTTTTCTTTTTTTTTTTGTCATGCGGAGGGATTTTTTTCATCGCGGAGCGTTTCGCTTCAAGGTAACCGGCTCCCCGAGGGGACCTCCAACCCAGACACCTAAGGCTTTCGCCTTAATAAATTAACAAGCACAGTGCCATGCGCGCACGGGCAAAAGCAAACGTTATCACTCGATGACCCCGAATACTCGCTGTCACAACGATGGCGTGATGGACATAACCGGCAGGTGTGTACAAGTATCTGGCGTGGCCTGCCACTTCAGCGGTTCTACGGAGCTTTGAAGTTTTCTCTCTTGCTTTTCAGATAACGCGCCATCCAACGCAACATCCAAGGCGATAGGGATTTGTAAGCTTATATTAGTAGTCTGTGTAACGGTATGATTGAAGCAGTCTTCCGCAGAAGCGTCAGAAAGGAATATCTTGTCAACGATAAAACAAATGGTTCGACAGGGATCGCTCAGACCTGTTAGCGAACGAGAACTGAATTCGACTCGGAAGAGCCATCAGTGGAGCTAGCTGCTCTGTGAACAGTTAACACGTTGTAACTTGCATTAGCTAACATTTATGCTAATTTGTGCATCGAGCTTTTGTCTTCAACGTGTTCGTAACTACGAGAGACACGAGACAGTGCCAGTTTTCATGATCGCCATCGAGGTACTGCGAATGGAGAGCGTTTTCCTTTTTTCTTATTGTGAAAGAGGCGCATCAATAGTACGGACACATAAAAAAAAACAGTTCTTGCAGCAGCGATAAAAACGTTGATCTGTGACGACTGTCCTCTCTCAGGCGCGCTGCATCGCTACACACATAGCAACAGCATTGGCACGACACAAGATCGCATTTGCCTGTTCGGCTGCATTTCGGCTGCACTACCCACAATGACGTGAAGCTACCAAAACCAATGGCACACGTGGACTCACGTGCTAATGCGGGCTCACACCTTTTACTTCAACTGAAAAACTACCATAACTGTTAGTAACTCACCTATAAGAAAAGAGCAAATATATGTAATTAACTGCAGCCTTGTCCGAAGGTACCGCTTTCAGTGTTTTTTTTTCTCGTTTTGCCCTGGGGGCTTATTGCGTAGACGTTAAAGATATTTGTCTCCTGGCATCTGCAGTCCTATAGCCTCGTCAACAAGCCTGCGACATTCTGTCGCGCCCTACAGCGGGATTCATCATCTGCATTTAGCGGTTAACAACCAAAGAAATCAAGCGGGGGGGGGGGGGGGGGCTGTCATCGTCGTTGTTTTTGCTTGTCGAACGAATTCTCTTCAAAAGCAATTTAACCGCGATCGCACCTAACCAGACATAGAGCCTCGAACCCCGCAAACGTCACTGGGCACTTTCTCTGCGTTTCGGCAAGTTGAATTGCGTGGCAACTCGCGTCTCGGAGCCGCGTGTTTTTGATGTGGGGCGCACGTGAAGCTTGTTGCCTAGAGCCCCGAGGGCACGTAGATGCCGTTAGCGTCGTTTGGGGACCCATTCGCACGAGAAAAAAAAAAAACAAGCTCGCAGTGCTTTCGGAATTCTGCTACGTCAACGTAACGAACGCAATCCCTCAGTGTAAAGTGAAATCAACCAAAACACTAAATAATAATAATAATAAGGCGAAAGAAGCAGACGCGTGACAGTTTTATCGAGCGCGCCAACCGGCGTAGCACCAAATTACACGCGATTGAGGAAACACAAACACATTCTTCTGGGCTATCCTGAAAGTACGTAAGACTGCTAACGACACACACAAGGACCGTTGAGCACGCGCGCTTCAAATGGGCGTCCCGATGACAGCGCATAAATTCCCCCTTGATGCTCTGGATGTCGCAATTCACGTAAAGTGCATAGTATGGTCACCGGGAAATGTTTCTGTTGTACTTGAATCGGGCACTACAGAAAAACGTTATTACCAGGTTCATTGGTACAGGTTAAGTAGGTTACGTGTTTGGAATATCATAAAGGGACATGACACAATGAGCCAAGGTTTTGTAGCTATAAAAAATACACAAAAATGAAAAAAAGAATGCTGTTTTCATTTAAAGCACTTTGCTTGCCCGGTTGGAATACCGAACTTTGGTGCATTTCCAGCGCTTAAAGGGACACTAAAGAGAAACAATGAACCGGTTTAGATCGATAAATTGTGCTCTGAGAACTCTAATGTCGTTAATTTCGCCATCATACGTTTATTAAAAGAGGAGAAAATCAAGTTCAAAAGTCTCATTTTAAAATTTCGTGCCGAAATCTCCCCGCGTGACGTCACGAATTTCAAAGCGAATTTATCTCATTTTGGCGCCATTGGCTCGACAAAACTACCCCAAACTTGGTGTGTTAAGTCTATGGCCGCCTCAGAGGACAATGTACATCAGTTTTACCGATTGGGAACTACGTAGTCCCTAGTAGGCGCCGTCTAAGCATGTGACGTCACGGCGAATGGTGGGAAAACTTCAAGGTGCCGTCGCCACCCACATTTTGTCTTTGCGCGTTTTCTCGATTACTAAGCGTCTTCTCGCCGCAAGCGTGAGGGCTTTGGTATCGTAAAAGAGTAATTTACTAATATGAGAAATATCGTTTTGCTCTATAGTGTCCCTTTAAGCGAAATAGGAAAAACAAAAACAAAAACATGCAGACACGGAAAGAAAAGGGAGAAAAAGGGCAGTAAGAACGTTGGACCAGCGTTCTAAATGTCCCTTGTTCTTTCCGTATCTGCATGTGTTTTTTTTTTCCTATTTCGCTTTTCACCCGCCACGGTGGTCTAGTCGTTATGGCGCCGACTGCCAACCCGAAGGTCGCGGGATCGAATCCCGGCCGCGGCGGCCGCATTTTCGGTGGAGGCGAAGATACTTGAGGCCTGTGTGCTTAGATATGGGCGCACGTTAAAGAACCCCAGGTGGTCGAAATTTTCGGAGCCCTCCACTACGGTGTCTGTCATAATTATATCGCGGTTTTGGACGTTCAACATCAAGAATTATTGTTATTCTCCCATTTCGCTTAAACGCTGGGAACGCATCAAAATACTGTCATCAATTTCGAACTTTTCGCACAACCTTTTCTGTCACAACATGCAGACGGAGCTAAATAGTGACACTAAATAGGATAACGTGAAGTTTCCTATATCCGGGAGAAAGTATTGCAGAGTGCGAACTACTAAGGCCTCCGCATATCTTTGTTTTTGAACGCGCTTGGAACGCAAGGACACAGAGAGGCACGCATAAACTACAAACGAGAGCGCTTTCGTTTGTGGTTTATGTGTGCCTCTATGTGTCCTTGTTTTTCAAGCGCGTCCAAAAACACAGTATGCTATTCCACCTACCTCAAGAAAAAGCACTCCGCATATCGTTACACAGCAACACCGCCATGCATACAGGAGATGATCGACTTGCCGCGCATTCAGAACGAAAGCCAGCGCACAAAAAAGAAGTGCAGAAATCTAATAAGGAAGCACTCGTAGGCCTTTTCCATCGCGCCACTTTTTGCCTGAACCATTAAAAATTTATAAGGCGACAAATGAAGGGGAACTGCAGTTTCGACAGTCATCGGACAATCTTATTTCATTACGTCGGAATATTGCGATCGTCTTATAAAGGTTATATCAAGGGCACGTGCGGCGCTTCTTTTCTTTGTAGTGCCCTCAGTGTACGTCAGCACGAGAAAGTGTCATGTCATCCCTTTATTCCACTATTTTCGCTCACGGCAAATAAATGTCGCAATCGCCATCAACAAAGCCGAGGGAGAAGTTTCGCAGGCGTACGTGTAAGGCATATCGCCACGTCAGTGTAAGACGCATGCTCTTAATCGAAATTCTAGCAAAGTCTCGCGTTCCTGTTTATTCTATCTGAAGTACAGCGCAGTGACGAGTGACGCATAACTGCTGGGAACCCCGATAGGGTTGCTGATGAGTCACCTTTATTAAGCCGCGTAATTGCTGCGACCCTAACAAAACAGAGTTTCTGCCGTTTTGTGTTATAAAAGGTACGTTTACCAAAGTTCACATGCAACGAGATAGCATGTAAGCTTAGATTTAAAAAAAAAAGAAACATTACTTGAAACTCTGGCTTTCGTCACGCGGCTTGGGATAATGTCCTTATAGACTATGTTACGCAAGGCATATGGCCGCCGCCATCATGGGCTGTTAAACGAATGTTTTCTTATTTTTGTACATCTGACGCGAAACTGATAAAGCCAGGAAACGCCGAATGCACCAACCCAACAGTTTTCATGCGTATACGCCCACCGTAGCGCTGTTCGTTTAGTTGTTCAAGATAAAACGCGGCAAGGTTAACAGCCCAGCATGGCGGCACCGAAACCCGTCCGTAAAATTGTCTATACTGCCTGTTCATTTGCCAGGCGGATTCCCGATGAAATATAACTTTGTTTTCTTTGTCTTTTATGATAATACGACAAGTGGTGACTAATAGAAAGAACACTTATCCGGCTGGGGTGTAAAAAAAGTTTATTTTTCTATGATTTCTTTCCGCCCCTGCAATGCGGCAAGCTTCACTGAAATTAGCGGGGCGTCATTCGTATTGAGCAGCCGTTATGGAGCGTGCGAAAAAATTTGCGCAGCGGAAAAAAATTGCATGGGTCCCGCACTGTTGGCAGCGGTCAGTATCCGGTGAAACGTTATTAGCATTTAAGCGTGTGTAGATAACGTTAATTACTACGTGCCATGCAGTCCATGCAGCATGACGTGGGCTGCGAGGATCGTGGCACTCAAGTGGTTTTGCCCTTCGTAAAATTCGGTGTCTGTCGCACTGGGATATAGGAATGAGGCGGGTTTGTGTGTAATTATGAGCGGCTTTCGCCAACTGATCTGCTATTTGATTTCCCTTGATTCCGCAGGGACTGGGAACCCACTGAAATGACACGTGATGCCCTGACTTTGTAGCTTCTGAAAGCTCTTTCAAGATCGCGTATACTATACATATATCTATTTTTCCTGAAGCGGTATTTTCCACACACGCAAGAGCCGCCAGGGAATACGTGATTACGACCAACCTTCTGGGCGTCGTTGACAGTTTATTAAAGCTAATGGCTAGCAAAATGGCTACAAGCTCCGATGTTGTTGAAGAGGAAAGATGACCCAGCCGACATGCATATTCTTCATGTACTAATTCCGGAATGATAAAATGCTGATGCCGCAGTCTCTTTGTTGACGGAGCCATCAGTGCACACGTGAGTGTCCTTGGAACCTGGGGTTCTCTAACGTGCACCTAAATCTAAGTACACGGGCCTCTATAGAGGCCCGTGTACTTAGATTTAGATATAGAGGCCCGTGTACGCTGGAGGCGAAATGCTATAGCTTTCGCCTCCAGCGAAATGGCACGTCCGGGATTCGATTTCGGCGACCTTCAGGTTCGCACTTGAGCACCTCGACCACTAGACCACCATGGCATGTTTAAACTCTGACGCTTGACTGCAAAGGTTCGGCTCGAAGAAATCAAAATAGAAGCTCTGCTCATTCGAGTGCAGAGTGAATGCGAATTCACAAGGGCTGCTAAGATATTTTTTCCCACCTTTGTGGTCCGCTTAAATTTTCGGCGTTTCGTTTTTTTTTCTCCCCCCCCCCCTTTTTTTTAGCCGCCGTCGATAATCAAAAATTTAACATCGGAATATTCACGTGCTAGAACCACAGATAAAGTAAATTCTTCAATTCTAAGCTTGAAGAGAACATTGTAGGTGTGCCCAATCAACGGCTTTCCGAAATCGACTTTTTTTTCTCTTTTTTTGCTTTTTCCCATTTAAGTTTACATCGCGCATCGTGCACAACGTTCATTAAATGCCAGGTTAAAAGAGTATTGGGCATTTTCACAATACCTTTCAGTTTATGGGTTCAAGCGTCCTTAAACTGCATCGTACGATTTATTTATTTATTTATTTATTTATTTATTTATTTATTTATTTATTTATTTATTTATTTATTACGTTTAACATTGTTTGTGACACAATGTAGATCATGCCGTTGATAGCGAGGGTAACGAAACGAAAAATTCTGCCTGACGTAGGTCATGCACTGTTGTGAGCGACGCTGCTGCGATAGACCCGGCTTAATCTTGATGCCTTAAGGTTCCTCGAATTTCACCCACATCCTGTGTTTTTACATTTCGACCCTTTTGTATAGTGGTGGCCACCCCGCTTCTCGACTGGCGATGATCACAGACGAAATGGCAATGTTCGCGACAGTTCTCGACACCACCTTGTAGATATCCTGAGGGTGGTCTTTGTACACACATCGTCATTGAATGGTTCATGGTCCTTGAACATCCCTATAGGAGCCAGTTGAGTAACGGCGACTACTGCGGCTGATATTTACCTTAGTTGTATGAGTTTTACACGCTAGGATGCTGAAGCGCTGAGACTCTTGTAAACGACTCTGGAACAATTTTGTCCCGGAGGTTGTCGCAAGGCACTGCCGAGGCTCGCTAATGGTAATGATCGATATCTTTCACATTTCCAAAGCCACCCTAGGTCTAGGAAGCCCGGACCCCACTGCAAACTGTTCAGGATAACATTTAACTTCATACCCTTTTTTACCACGCAGGAAAATGTAGGTGACTGTTCTCACTGTAGCATCGGCTGCCAGGAATAGCGCCGATGTACCGTAGACTGACACATCTCCATCTCAGCGTACACCCGACGAAAAGCTATGAGCCAGGCGTAAAAGTAATAAAAAAAATTAAAAATGGCACCATGACTCAGGCCCGTAGCCAAGAATTTCTTTCCGGGGGGGGGGGGGGGGGCACTCGCTGGAAGCCTTGACTATTTGAGAAAAACGCCTAGTTTCATGATTTCCTTTCAATAAAACAACATGTGTCATCGAAATGTCGTGGGGGGGGGGGTCCGGGCCCCCTGGGACCCGCCCCCCCTGGCTACGGGCCTGCCATGACTATATCTAAGATAGCATGCATTGAAACGCAAGAAATATTGAAAGAAAATACCGAACGAAAGTACGAAAGAACCAAGGAACTAATGTACTAAGGACCAAGCAAGTGAGGTACTATGAGCTGGTGCTCATAATACCTGAAAAATTGTAATGCGAGATCTCTTTCGAGATCGGTCGGCTTTATTCTGCGTTCACGCTGACAAAGGAGTCTAGCGAGTGCCGTGTGTAATGATATCGCCTATTATAAATAAGAAATATGAGTGGGTATATAAAAAGTGTGCCATCGTTTATTCTTCTCCTCTTAAGGCACTTGTTTCCTTTATTTATTTATTTATCCAAGTAGATCCTGTCCCCCCCCCCCCCCCCCGGACAGTTTCGGGCGAAGAACGGCCTATACGATGTCACGTTTTTCGTTTTTCCAAAACGGGTTTTTCGGTTCCCTTTTTGGCCTTTTAGTTTAAATTTATAGGGCACTTTTTTCCTCCTTCCATATTCGAGCATCTTTCGTCTTCGTAAGCAGTCCTTTTTCTTTTTTCTTTTTCTGAAAACCACATCGGACGTAACTGTCCAGTTCGCGTAGTTTATAATTCAACACCCGTGTTATCTATATTTCTTTTTGTGCGCCGAGGTAACCGATCTATACGAGGGAAACAACACCTCGTCCTCTTTCTTGGCTCTTTTTTTTTCTGTCAGGAACAGGGACGGACGTGTGCGCCGTTATGCAGAACGTCACGTGCACCATAGCTGCAGGTGTGCTGCAAGGTAACGTAATCAGTATACCCATTCTGCAGCTGCAGCCTTAGTGCCGCGTTATAAGCCCTCAATGGTGACTGAGTTACGCAAGTGGAATAGAAACACGGAGCTGCGAAACAAGTAGCTAACGCCGTTATTTGACATTTTAGTAGGGTTAAAAGCGGCGAAAAGCGCAGAGTTAGGCAGGTCACGTAAATTGCATCGGGCCAGTGCTGGGCAGTATCGAAGATACATGTATCTTAGATACTATCTTAGATACTCTATGGGTATCTTGTATCTGTATCGCGATACGTCTCGAAAGACGAGTGTCTGTATCTGCATTTCCGATACATTCGATAATGTATCTTGTATCTTAAGATACAAGATACTTCTATCGCAACACAACCACGCGAAACAATAATCGCTGGCCAAGCTCCGATTCTCACGCTGGTACTGGTGCCACTAAGCCATCTGAATAAGTCTAAGGGCAGTGACGTTATTTTATTTTTACGCCAGAGTCATCTAGTGAGGGTCGAAGATCAGGAAGACAAGCACGCGGACGCCTGCGCCCAGCCCACGTACCTTTTGTTCTCTCGATTTCTTTTCTTTTTAGTTGCGCCAATACCGCGACACTTGCTCTTAACCACTGTCTTGCACCGCGTACTCCAGTGCGTGCGGCGTCTATCGCGCAAATTCTGATGTTGTTACAGTGTCGTTATTAGGGAGTTTTAGTGCCGCCGCCCCAAAGCGGCTTGGGTACGTAAGCCCTTGCGTTCCTTTGTATTCTCCGTGGATGCGGCTGGGAGTACAAAGGAACGCAAGAGCGTGCGTAGGCGGGCCGCTTGGGGGCCCCGGCACTAAAACTCTGTATTGAAGGTTCTCTTGCGTCTTGCTCCGTAACGAAGTGTGATGCGTGCAAGAATGGGGTTGCTTTGCGTCGCGTGGATTTTACATATCAGCGATTTGAAGGATCTCGTGGATGTAAGTTTGACTTGCATGCAATGAATTAACTTATAGGCAAATAAGATTCTAACAACTTTAGCACCACTGGTACTGATGCTAGATCTCAAGCGTTCACCTAAGAGAAAATATCTTGGCGTACCGTATTTTTCACTTTCATCTACATTTATTCAAAGAATTTATGAAATCATAATTTGATTATTAGCACAAGTGCTTTCTTAGCTGTCATTTTGCATCACATACATTACCTAGGTCGCTGCACTGTTTTTCCTGTCTGGTCACTGTAGTATGTCTTTTGTAACGAGCTCCCAAAATAAGATTTCTGCTTTATTCTTCTGTCTGCTTTATTTCTACTACTGTTTACAGATTTACACGTTGCCAAGGCGATTTTGAAAACAAATATATTATTATGTGGGCGTGCCTTGAGTATACAGTACAAAATATTCTGCTTACCGCTTAAGAAAATAGCGAAATTGAGTTTTCATTATAATAACGAAAATCATTAGGAGCCATCTTAAAGTTGTTAGGAAGGGGATTCGAGAAACGTTGTTTTACTGAATGCTCCGTTTTACTCATGAGCGTCCCAACGAGCCGTTTCGGGCAATTTTTCACAGGCACTGAATTTTTTATTGTTTCAACAGGTACGCTGACGATACTTCATGCTGATAGCTATTAAGGGCGCCGTCTGTATTGTGTTTCTGAACTCATTCGGTGTGAATGTTTGATACACAACTACCTCTCTATTTTACTTATATTTATTTTCCTGCTTTAGGCCTTCTTAAATATTTTTTGTATTACTGATCGCCACGTAGTGGGAGCTATAAGCGGCAATAGCGCGAATAGCGGCGGTGTCCTGCGACGCTTTGTGCAACTATACAATACGTCTGAGACATTTCTGTGTTGCACATGTTCTCTCGTTGAAGAAAAATTGCTAAAATATTCTACGTTAGTGAGTATATCAACAAACAATCCCTTACGCCAGCAGCTAACTAGAACATGGAAATTCATTGCGGTTTTACGTCACTAGGGGTCTCAAACTCAGCTTATATTCGGCGGGCCGCAGTCGCGAAATTTAGCTCCAAGGGCCGGGACAGTGATGATGGTGGGGTCGGAGAGAGTTTGAACAAAATGACGTTGCCATTTGAAAGAAAGCCTTTTTAATATCTCATATATAGGTCATTTCTGAAGGGGATTTGGAGTCAGGATTCGAGAAACATCGATACCGATGTACACAACGAGTGAAATCTGGACGCGGATTGAAATATAATCTTTGTTCCACAATTATGTCTCAGCACATGGTGACCACATGCATGTTCCTCACGAAAGAAATGCTTGAGACCACTCATATGTTTGTGTAGCTCACGAACATACTTATTTAGAAAAT
This sequence comes from Rhipicephalus sanguineus, assembly GCF_013339695.2. Taxonomy (NCBI): domain Eukaryota; kingdom Metazoa; phylum Arthropoda; class Arachnida; order Ixodida; family Ixodidae; genus Rhipicephalus; species Rhipicephalus sanguineus. Next base: position 137,384,014 of record NC_051176.1, on the reverse strand, counting down.
AAAAACAAATGGGACGGAGACGGTCATGTGTGCCGACCGGGCCGCTAGCGAACGCTCTCAAACCCCGTATACACCATGCGTCCCCCCCCCCCCCCCAAAAAAAAAAAAAGAGTCGCTACCAGCGTTGCTGCTGCTGTACACATGTCCGGATATATGGTATTGTGCAAACTGTCTTTTACGGGCAAGGTAAAAGTCCACACCGGCCGGTATTTGCGCCGCCGTGCGAAGGTTTCTTATTGACGTTAGTGTGATTATATGGCAACCCGCTAGCTGGTCGGCAAGCTGATCAGCGACTCCCATCAATTGTAAAAATGACAAGCAAGAACCGCTAACAGCGAAGTGTACAAAAGAGTTGTCCTGAGAAGAAGCTAAAACAAGCCCCAATAAGCTGTTTTGGAAGGCAACTAATGCACTTCGAGCAAGAAGGGCAAAAGTTTTGAGATACTAACAGACATTTCATTCATGTGAAACAAAATAGGTCACAGTCAAGAAATTTTCAACAAGACATTTTCGTGTATAGGCGTTTGCTGATACATTATATGGATGTATATTAACAAATTTGAGAATGTATCGAAGCATCTTAAGATACAATTGCCAAGTATCGTATCGGATACAATTATTGCGGCAGTATCTTGTATCTGTATCTCCAATACTCTTTGCCTCAGTATCTTGTATCGTATCGCGATACAATTTCAAAGTATCTTTGCCCAGCCCTGCATCGGGCGAACTTCTTGCACTCAATCAGATGTGTACAATGACTGCCATGTGAAGGGAACACTGTCAAGGACAATATAGGATTACGCACTGCGATGAGATTGCGCAAGTGTATGTACTAGGCTGATCGAATTGGTAGGGATCCTGTTACTGAAAGACAGGTCCGCAAATACCGGCGTATATGTATACAAAATGGACCCACACAAACAGCGTTTGTCTTGCTCTATCGGTTCCTACATGTGGTCGTCCCTCAATGTTTACCTTTCGGCAACATGAAGTGTGCGATTATACTAAGAGAGGCATATACAGAGAGTTGGATTATATTGGTGACAGGCGTGGTAACGCACACACACACACACACACACACACACACACACACACACACACACACACACACACACACACACACACACACACACACACACACACACACACACACACACACACACACACACACCACGCACACACACACACACACACACACACACACACACACACGCGCGCGCGCTCGAGCAGTGAGAGAGGGAGTAAGATCAACTTTTGCTCGGATATTTTGTTCGGTAGTTGGCTTCGTAGGTGTCGCATTAGTGTTTGAATGCACATTAGTTCTTCCACTGCTCCCTAGAGCGCACTAGGGTTTTTTCCGCGTGAACAGCATGAAATCCCGGATCCTAGCCATAGACAGCTTTGCTGTAAGATTGTATTTTTCGCAACCATTAAAAAATTGATTCCGTGTTTGTTTTATATTATTATATACAACATACTTTAGCAGCTATATTAAGCATGTTTCTTGTGCAAGCCGCCGATGAGAGAAACAAATATCGAAAACTTCGAGAACGCTCAATGGCCCAGTTCACAATTGAAGTCGTAAACTAAGATTATGTATAATTTTTTAAGATGCAATTATTAATACATCTAATAGCATCTTTACTTCCCAAAACCATTATTTATTTATGTTGCACGACAGGATGGTGGACAGGGGACACTGGATAAATTTAGACCACCTGAGGTTGTCTGGCATATAAGCTAATGAATCCCACATGACCTTTCCTATTTTACCCCCATCGTATTTTTGTCGCCCACAGCGAGGATTTGATCCTGCGATATTGTGCTTATCAAACCAACCCCATATATAGCTGCTAAGTCGCCACGGTCGATGAACTATTTTAAACAATGTAACGATTGACCTTCGCCTTCAAGGGTAGAACGCGATAGCGTATCGGGCCTCGTGCGTATCGCCTTCTCAATTGTTAGCCTAGCTTCGGTTCTCGGTGCATGCCTCAACCGTGCCGCAAGGAAACGAACGCCTGTGCGCGTAGCATTGTCCGTTTCAAACGATCCTAGAATGCCTACTGCAAGTACAGCTGCGGAGTGCCCACTACGCCATAATTATTCCTTTTGCGAATCAGCGAAGGGCTCACTACGCGTCCGTAAGGCAACACGCGAACCTACCTTGCAGGAGAATCGAAAGGTGGGCCAGTTGGTAATTCATTTTCTTCGTTCAGCGAACTGAGAGCGCAGAAAAAAACACAAAGGACGAAGCGAGGAACCACATAAGACATTTTTATGTGGTTCCTCGCTTCGTCCTTTGTGTTTTTTTCTGCGCTCCCAGTTCGCTGAACGAACAGAACGCGAACCTACGCAGCTGCTAACTTTGTTGATGCTTTTGCAGCTGATGATGATTAAACATTCCTGAGTGCTTTGTAATGGGTTGACCCTTAAAAAACACCCACCCCTTGCGCAGTTCACATGTTTTGACGCCACGCGCGGTTCTACGCTTCTGCCACGCAATATTACATCCGTTAAGGAGACTCCTTCTACTACATGACATTCATATATTGTTTTTTTTTTTTCCTAAGCAGTTTCAAGCATTGGCGTGGCTCTGTGGTATAACACCTGCTTGCCTCGCAGAAGGCCTGGATTCGATTTTCACTTGAACCGAAGATTTTTATTATCTCTTTTATCTTCCTCGATTTTTCGGTCACGGACAACGCTGATTTTTCGCTCACAGCCAACGACGCCTACACAGACGCTGATGCCGACACCGAAATTTCTGCGAAACGAGCTCTTTAACGCTGTCGCGTTAAAATGGAAACTTATTTCTGCTTTAGATGCCTGAACAGATCCAGTTTGCAAAACTGTGATTTTTTTTTTAGTGCAAAGGCACGGATTTGTAAAATCAGAATTTTCTTTGTTGTTTTTTCCTTACCAACTTTGTTGAAGGCTTTATGCCCACACGTTAAGGTCGTGCTTCCCAAAATTCAGTAGAACTCAATATTTTCTCTCAAGTGCGACAAATTTAATTGAAATTGGTACAAAGTTTGCCTCATAAAACTACTTTTGACTCCTACGTGTGCACGGCATCGGAGTTGGCTTCAAACTCAAACTTCCTCATAAATACAGACATGGGTGGTGATAGTGCGTGTTCCTGTTAATTTGAACATATGCGAGAAAGAAAATTCCAATGCCTTGGCATTAAACTAACTTTTCTTCATGTCCCCCAACACATGTGTGTAAAAAGGGTCTCATTACTTCAGCTGGTCTGCGGGCATTACTTTTCCTATGTGCTATTTGCTGAACATGAGGTCGGGGGTTTAATCACGGCTGCGGCTGCATTCAGACGTAGACAGAGTGAAAGGACGCTCGTGCTACACGAGCGTACGTTAAATAAGTCAAGGTGTACGCCGATGCCATCCACTGTACAGCGTCAGTGGGACGTTCAACCCCACTGACTCCGTTAAACTCCACAATATTATATATATATTTTTTCCTATATACCGGCAAAAGGGGCCTTTTCTTACTTTTAAACGTGGCCGACAAACATTACGTATTTCAAACGGGTTCCTAAGCACATATTTGCGTCGGTGGCGAATGTTGACGCATGCTCTGCAGAGCGGAAACGTATATAGGTTGAGGAAAAACTGCTCCGCCCACGCTATTTATAGAATCAGGCAACCGTACGTGAAATGACTTATAAGTGGGACATAGCATGAAACGGGCAGCTTCGCCATGTGTATACATGATACGCGTTTCATCGAGAAAAATGATTCCGCATCGTGAACATACTTGCAAACCGAGAGGCCCGAATTGCTGGGCTTCGCTTAGCAAACAACTCGCACCGAAAGCCAAGAGCCGGTATTTGTGTTGACTTAAGGCGGCGCTGCCTTTAATCCCCGCTCATTAAAATCCGGCAGCCTGCAGAAATTAACGCCGAACACGCGCTGACGTTTCCAAGTGCGGTTGTATGCGCCGAATTTAGCAACAAGGCGACTTCATATAGTCTTGCGCTCGTGTTTGCGCCTTTGTCGACTGAGATAGTATTTCCTTAATTTTTATTTAATGCATGGTGCTCCTCCTTTTCCAGGATAAATATGTTCCTCCATTTTTGTAGCGGTGGTAACGTTGTTAGACAGACACCGTGGGCGCATACGTAACCTAGAAAAGTGTATGCATATAGTTCACATGTGGCGAAACTGTGTGTTTACCAAAGCCCGGAAAAGGGACATGCACTGAGGCGCTTACTCACCGCCAAAAGTGGAGTGGAAGCAAAACACGGCGGTGTTTCTCCATCACTGCATTGCAGTGTCTGAAACGAGGAGGGCGATGTAGAGTAAGACTTACGTTGTGTTGTAATATCTATGTTGACTCTCCTAAATATGGTAATAAGGCACATTTATTGTATTGCCATCAAGTTATTTTGCAGCGAAAGCTGTTCTGAGATCACAACAAGGGCCGTTTTTGGCGTCGTAGTTGTCCGCCGCCGCCGCCGGTGTCCGTAACCGCTATCGCTCGAAATAAGAAAAAAAAAATTCCAGGATGGAACGAGGTTCGAACCTGGGCCCTCTGCGTGGGATCTCAGTGTTCTACCTCAGAGTCATGCCGGTGCTTGAAACTGCTTTGCAAAAAGGCCCCATACAGGCTTCATGTCGGGAAGTAACCACAATACCATATGTAATGTAGCGTGGTAGAAGGGTAAAACCTCAACCAGACATCACACAATGCGAATTCTGTAACCAGGCGTCACACACCGCGAACTGTGCAACTAGTTGGTTGTTGAATGCTTCCAACCCAATACAAAGGGCTCTGCCATGATTCTTCATCGTCATCAGCAACAGCATCAACAAAGTACACATAATTCCCTAGAGGTGCTTAGCGGGTACCACGGTTCTCCGCAGAATGACGAAAAATTGCATAGTGGCTGCTTCCCTACATCACAAAAATTATGATTATTTATAGCGTAGCGGGTTCCTCGCAAGTGCACTTCTATTGGTTGCCAAGGAAGCCCATAACGCTCCCATGATCCATTTCCTCAGTTTCTCAATAAAGTTAATTTCCCTCCCTCTCTCTCTTTCTCACGTTAACGTATGTCATAAAGCGTGGTGGGAGATTTAAATAACGACCGGGAGTCACACAATGTGAGTTACGTAACTATCGGGTCGGTTAAAGCTTGCAACCCATTACAAAGGGCTCAGCCATAATTCTTCATCGTCATCAGCCGTCACATCAATAAAGTGCACATAATTCCTTACAGATGGTACCTCGCTTCTCCGCAGAATGACAAGTATATAATGTCGTGGTGGGTGCTTCCCAACCTCACCCAAATTATGATTTGGGGCATAGTGGGTACGTTGCTAGTGTACTTGTATTAGTAGCCACAAGAGAGTTTGTAACAGGCTCTAGAAATGTCGCTCTTCCAGCTTTCGCTGTGACTGGGCTGCGCGTTGCGCGCAGGCCTGGCGTTTTTTGTGATCGAAGTGAAACCCGAAACAGATTATGAGAGATTGAAAAGTGAAAAGCGAATAATATATTTATATATATATACATATATATAAGTATGAGAGGTGGCACTTCAAGAAAACTTCATTTATTACGTCGACGTTTCGGTCAGAGCCTGATATATATATATATATATATATATATATATATATATATATATATATATATATATATGTGACGTATGAAGCCATGGTAGGAGAAGTCGAGGATGAAGAAGTGCGCGTGGATAGAATAAAAGTATGGCGTATGAGCCACGGCACGTCTCTCATTCATAGCGTCACACAAGTCGACAGGATGAAGACCTGGCAGCCACTTCATCGCCCACGCATCATCGACGAAGTTCTGAACAAGACGCCGTGACCATACATGGACCAACGAAGCACATCCTAGCAGCATACATTGACCAGCTTCATGGCGGCATCATCGGTGGACCTTGACATCCCCAAGTACGCCGGATCAGCGGACGATAGACCCGTGGAGGATTGGTTCAACCTCTTCGAACGCCACGCTTCCGCTGCATCATGGTCGGAACGGGACATGGTCACAAACTTCAACGACTACGTCACCGGTGAGGCATTCCGATTTTACCTCACACACATATTTGAAAACAATGAATCATGGGCAAAAATCAAAAAAGAAATGACCACCCGTTTTAAAAACTACGACGAAGACTCGATTATAACCCACCATCTGGATAGATTCGAACTCAGTCGTCACAATCACAGGGAGTCTTCAAGTATTCGAGTGCCGAGCGTGAATTTACCATCTTCAACATGCAAAGTAAAGCCTCAGCTCTCTGAGATGCATTCAAGCAATCTTCACAAAAGACTCAACGTTCCACCAGGTTTTCTTTCGGCGCGAAAATTGTCTTTGCCTACCTCTTCATTACCCGATAGATTCCAAGCCATTGCTGAAGCCCCAGGTGCACTCGACACCTCGTGTCGCATACAAGGCCCAGAATGTGACTTTGCATCACCTGACGTCAATATTGCCGATGAACTTGACGACAGGCCTCAAAAGATCGTTACACTCGCTCTGGACGAGCTGGTGAATCCGCACAATACCAAACCATGTCGCGACCTTCCAGAACAGAGTCTTTCGTCAGATGTCTTCAGCTCAATTGTTCCACAAAGAGACAGACACTCGGAATCAGAACCAGCTCAAACCATGTTTGTTGCGATGTCGTCGTCAGGTGTTGACCCAACCGAAAGTCGAAGCACTATGGAGTCGCTATTCAATACAAGTTTGAACGATAAAAACGGAAAGGCGGCTGCTACTTTTATTGACACGGAGCACGCTTACATCCCACCAGTAAATTATGCTGAGACTACAAACACTGTATGCTCATTCAACGATGCAGCCCATCCGAGATTTCTACAGCACCATCAGCAAGGCCAGCAGAAGCAAGTCAACAAACGTAAGCGACACCAAAAGAGACTCCAACCAAGGCAACGACGAACGAAAACTTCAACGGAAACGCACTCACGGCTCCAAGGACATCAGAAAACAAGGTGTTTAAACCGAAGGCAAATTCAAGATGTAACACATCATCGCATCAAGAAACGTCGCCAGAGACGCCTTCTGCACCAGAGGTCAAGACTTCGCCTACGCTTACAATTACGGCAACACCGCAAGAAACGCCCAGAACGAAGCGAAATCACCCCTTATACTCCGCAAGAAGTCGGACATCGCGCCATCAGCCTCGGTCAACGCGGACACAAAGTGGAAGCCACGAGTTTGTATCAGCCACGACAAACAACCCGACGCCTACGGCATACTGACATTCGATCCAACAAGATGTTCCAGTATTATTCAGCCCTGACATATCTGCGACCCGTGTCTTCATCAGTGCGCATGCGCAGGGCATGGGTATGTTGTCCAGGACGCAACAGCCAGCCTCGCCCACCAGAGCTGTCTCGATGTCACCGGACTGCTGCACTCTCCCCTGATGTTCTTGCGAGGTTACGGAACTCCCCTGGATTATGAGACTATTGGCCTGTTTTCTCGTATAAGACTCGCCTCTTTCATTTTTTTGTTGTAACTCACGCCTTCTTTCGGGGGGAGGGGGAATCATGTGACGTATGAAGCCATGGTAGGAGAAGCCGAGGATGAAGAAGTGCGCGTGGATAGAATAAAAGTATGGCGTATGAGCCACGGCACGTCTCTCATTCATAGCGTCATATATATATATATATATATATATATATATTATATATATATATATATATATATATATATATATATATATATATATATATATATATATATATACACCAACTGTGGACCAATAAGGTGCCGGTATAGCGTCGAGTGAAGGTGATGCCCAAGCGAAGGCGTTGCAGCACGCTGGCGTGGCTTTGGTTTATTCTAGCCGGGAGGCGAAAAGTCCTGTCAGAGCCCTCATGCTCACAGTCTATTTCCCGCAGAGTCCTGTACCGATGGTCTGGTTGAGACCAGTAAGTTGTGCACTCGCTTGCGCGGCGATCTCAGCAAAGAGTTCAGGTCACTTCGCGAGTACGGTATTTTTACGTCGACGGGGCGTTCTACACAGCGGATTTGCTTCGGCATCGGCTACCTCATCGCCTGCCAAGCCATAGTGTCTAGGTATCTATTGTAATGTACTCGAGTGACCGCTCCGCTGCGTAAAATCGAATGGTTGCATGATATCTGAAGCCAGTAAGTACATTTCCAAGCAAGGCCGAAGTACAAGGGAAGATGGAGGGTTGAAGTGATGAGAAATCATTGAACAGGGAATGTCGCTAAAGCCGGCACTTCGACCAGAGAACTTGTCTTCGTCAGGGCAGCAGCTGGCTTCCTAGGCACCGTGTTTTATGCATATGCTTTGCTCAATCTCCCCCAACCTCATCGGTGGAGGTGAAGGTCAAGATCGTGCGCCAAACAGGCAAAAGAAAGAAAGAGGGTGGAGGGGGTGAAGGAGGCTGTTGAAGAAAGATTGGTGGTTGTGCCAAAGGGAGGATCGGTGTTGCATAGCATGTTGCACGGTAAAGGAGCTGATACAGTCCGACGTAGCGCGTGCGCACGCGCGCGCGCGGCTCGGCGACGTCCCGTAGGCTAAGCGCCAGCGGCTCTCGACCGCCGACACGACCAACGGCTGCTGGCGCGCTCCGAATACTAGCTCCGCAGACGTTTCGCGCCAGGAGCAGCGCCGCGCTAGGGTGGCTAGAATGGAGAGGTGTGATGACCGGCCTCCGGAGGCTGGCCTCAAAGCGCGTTCCTGCCGCGCGGTGGCGCTGCCGGCGGGGGCGCTGTGCTTTTCTCGCGTTGTCTGCTTGCCTCTGGGCGGGCAAATGATTCGACCGCGCTCAGTTTTACCGCTGTAGTGTTTTCAATGATGTTGACGTCGAGACACTTTATGAAACGGTTCAGCGCTATAATTTCACGAGTAATCTACAAGCGCCGACGACGCAGCCGATACAGAGTGCGGGTTTCGCGGCCACTTCTTGCGAGGTGGGTGCGCTTGTCACGCGAAAAGTAGTTTAGAGGAATCCCTCCCGCAGACTAGAAGGTGAGAACAATCCTGCGTGTGTCACTCGCAGATTTGTTATACATTTTCTATTGTAATAGTACTTTAAAGAGCGGAAGTCAATGCAATTTTTATGCAGTGCGGTAGAAGAATGCAATAAAGTACAAGACTGGTGGCTTGATGCAAGTTTATTGGAAACAGTACATTAAAACATTACATAACACAGGGCGCCTCACTTTTGTGCACTTCAAACGCCGCTGAGGCATATGGGCCGGCATACCTGGGAGAAACACCAAAATGGGCAACATGTGAAGTATATGAAATAATCTTGCACAGTTGTGATGCCCAAGAGGTATGTACCAAAACACAACATACCTCGTGACGCAGATCCATCACACACAGCGGAGAACAGGCCATTTGCTGACAATGTTGTGCAGTCAGACACATATCTAATCGCTTAAACTCGCTGGTCTTTCCAACTCCACAACACACAGAGAGTCTTTGTGCATACACCAGAAGCTCTTGGGCCTCTTCCTCAGACTCAACGGTGCGCGACAGTGAAGGTGACCAGCCAGGAAAATGGTGCAGGAGGGTGACGTTCGCTCTTCAATTTCAAACACAGCTATCTTGTTGAAGGTAACAGGAGGTACTTTGCTTTTATGATGTTCAGCTGTTTGGTAACTCGCTATGTTTTTGTTTGGAACGTCTGACGTGACCAATACCCCGATAGTAGTCGAAGACCAAAAATGAAGCGTTTCCGAGGTACTTCATCGTTGGCTATGTTCAGTTCGTCATGAGGAGTGAGCTGAACCGATTCGCGTGCTGAATAGTCAATGTCTTCGCGGCTCTTCTTTGCAGGCACGGAAGAGCACTGTCCCATTCTCCTCTTCCACTCTTTTGGCAGAGTTCTCGTCATGTACTTTGGAAGGTTCGGGAAAATTGTTGGGATAGCACTCTCCTTAAGGGCAGGCACATCGCGTGGTATGTGGACCTCCTTTCCATTCACAACGTGCACGTAGTTTCTCATGATAAACCTGCAAAAACATAATAAAATGTGAGCGCAGCCTCTGTAATGAAGACATTTCGGATTTCCAAGCAACGAAACAATATGTGCAAGTGCTGCAACGTTAGGCGACACACATCGAGCCGCGGGTCGATGGAGGCGGAACGCAAAATGCGCCCACGTGGAGCAAGATGCCAATGTGAGATCAAGAACAACCGATCATCTGAATTAGTCTGGCTCTTTCCACTGCAGTTCTGCTCCTCATGTCCCGGGCGTCACACCGGGCCGTTAAACACGCCAATGGGTTAACTTGTAGAAACCTCAACTTTGTACGAATTCCATACGTACCTTGGGTCAAAATGCCTTTCGCAAACTGCAGAATTCTCTTGCAGTGGCTTGTCGGCCCTTGGTATGGCACGTGCCCACTTCTCAAATTCATCCTTACGGGCAGATGCACGAAAGAGAGAGAGTTTTTCACCGCAGGACTTGTAGCCGCCGTCGCAACCTGGCACAAAGCATCACCTCTGCGTTTTTTTTTCCCCCGTTGACGCCATATATCAGAGCGGTTCAAAATTCGACGACATCCGCTGACACCATCTCCTTCAACAAATCGGGAAGCGATAGAAAAACAGGCCGTACTTCACGAACAGCGACAGCTAACTTGTGCTGCTCCGAGACACGAGCAACACATGCTCACAGTCGGCTCGGCACATCGGCACATGCCAACGGCGCCCTAACGGCGCCCCAGACTGACGCGCCAAATTCCCCCCCAGCGGCGAGAACGCGCAGTGGGGCCTCGCTAGGCAAGAGGCCGCCGCCGCGGTCATCACACCTCCCCATTCTAGCCACCCTAGCCGCGCCGACCTCGTATGCACAGCTAGGAACCTGTTTCGATGTTTCTTTCGCGAGTTCCCGAATGGTGGCGCGACGCGTTTTCTCTTTACTGCGCATGCCTGTCTGTGGTGTCACTGCGTCGGAAGCGGTTTGACTGTGGAGGAATCCGACTTGACTCTGGCGTTGCATCATCGGCTTGCATCATCAGAGCCTTCAGAGAGCAACAAAAGAAAGAACATGGGGGGGGGGGGGGGAGGTACATAGGGAGAATACTGGTTTTCGTCTCTGACTTTAAAGGGACCGACAACTGATTTTTCTCGACACAGTGTTTTACGACGCGACAAGAAGCTAACTCTTTGTAGCGTTTAAATAGCAAGCTGTTACAATGAGATGTGTGGCTTTATACACCTTCCCGGTATTTGTACAGTGCTGTGTGCGCCTGCGCCCAAGGTTGCCTGCGCCTGTGTCATGGATGGCTTGTCCCGGCGTCGTTACTTACTCTCTCGATACACGAGCCAAGCCAAGTAATCGAAAACGTAAGTGTGCATATGCACGGCCGCACCCAGTAGCAGCGCGCGTCATTTCTGAGACGAAGTGTAGGTAGCAAAACTATGTCGCTCAAAAATCTTCGCGACCTGGAAAACTACGTGCACGGTTGCATGAGCACGCTGAAAAGTTGCTCAAGACGCGCTGACGAGGACGGGATCATTACGTCACGCGAAGGCAGCGCCACTTTAATGCATACTGCTAACGCAGGCCTATATGTACAATATTATGGAGTAATACCTTTTAATATAAATAAACGAACAATATTTCTATACTAACAAAAAAATCGTCGACCACCTACAGCAATCAACGGTCACGTGGCCGTCTTCATCGGATCATTCATGTTTTTGCCGCCAGAGGCGCCACAGGTCATTTTTCGCGACTTTCAATTAAGAAATAAAAATATAAATCCATCTCTCACGAAAAAAAAAACAGGGTTGGTTTGAGTCAGTGCGGCGAACAATCTTTACATCAGTGGAGTCAATTCATTTCATATTGTGGGCAGTTGTCGGTCCCTTTATCGTTCAGCCTAAAGGTGCCCGAAGCAGTTATGTCTATCATATAAAATCTAGTTCCACCTGCACTAGTTACACCTGAAGAAAAGCTTTCATACGATTCATGTAACAGTGGTTCTCTTCGACTTACATTATCAACACGACGGCTTTTAACAGCGGAGCAGTTTAGGGGCTAGCCATGCCCGCGGGGTCACTGTGGTCGTAACGCAGAACGCACATCTGGTACCCCTTCATCATCCGCGCTGGGCCACTGGCCTTGCCGTGTGGCGTGAGTGATGCTGGGTCTAGAGGGAAAAGGGCTGCGCCCTGCGCCTCGCCGAGAGTGGCGAGAGAGAGGCTCGCTCGGAGGCGGAGTAGGTGAGGAGCGTCGTTGTACGCTGGCACAGACAGAGAGAGGGTGTATACATGCAACGACGCCTCGCCAAACTTCCTTGGCGAGGCAGGCATGTCATGGACAGCAGCAGCGCTTGCAGCGCTGCTTGCGTTCCAGCGCAGCCGTGATAGTAACACGCGTTTTGGGCAAGTGGCCGGGTGGAATGGGCCACAGCCGCACTGGAACGCTACCATATCGTTTCAGCGCGGCCATGAATGAGCATATCGTCGCGCGGATCCACATGGCTTAACCTGAAGAACAAAGAAATCTTTAGTGCAAACTGCCGATACGGAACAAAATGTAATTCCTGAAAAAAAGGGCAACAGCAGGTGCAATCGTACAATAAAGCACTGCTTCCACGACATAGCTTAACATATAGAAACAAATAAAGAACAATGATACCATAGGGAACCTAAGCTCAAGTTTACGGCAGCGCCGCGCTGTGGCTCTGGAGAGAAGCTCTGGCGCAAGTGGGTGCAAGCGCTGCCGACTCAGCCTGTTCGTCGGCAGCGGAAACCAGGGCTGGGCAAAGATACTTTGAAATTGTATCGCGATACGATACAAGATACTCAGGCAAGAAGTATTTGAGATACAGATACAAGATACTACAACATTGATTGTATCCGATACGATACATTCCAATTGTATCTTAAGATACTTCGATACATTCGCAAATTTGTTACTATATATCCATAATTTAGCACTAAAGGCCCATACACAACAATGTGTTGCTCGAAAATTTATTAACTGCGAGAAATATTGTTTCATTGAATGAAATATCTTGGTATCTCATAAGTTTTGTACTTCTAGCTCAAGCCATGCCAGTGTCATTCCGAAACAACTTATGGCGTTTCTTAACTGCTTAACATAATAGCTCTTTTGCACTTCGCTGATAGCGGTTCTTGCTTGTCGCTTTTGTAATTGATGGAAGTCGTGCTCTGCTTGCCGACCAGCTAGCGGGTTGCCATCTACTTACAAGAACGTCAATAAGAAGCCTCTGAACGATGGTGCAAATACCGCTGTGGTGGGTTCTACC